>NC_034594.1:150893786-150898998 GCF_900095145.1 Mus pahari
TGTGTGTGTGTGTGTGTGTGTGTGCTTGTTGAAGTTCAAGGAAGTATAAGGAAGTAGGCTGCTTTTCAATTCCAGCTCATGATGTACCATTGGTCTCTTGCAACAAGCATTGCTCAGATTTAGACAGAGAACACTGACAGACTCTGGAAATCTTAGAGATACATCCTGATGACCTCTACAGACAAGAAAACATGGCCGATTAAACATAAATGGAAAAGGCCGTGATCTGTATTAGAATTAAACGCTACAGCAGTTCCATCTAATCTAATGTGTAGTCTCTTAATGTTGTTATATTTACCCTTGGAAGCATCACTAACAAACACAGCCATTTTTCAAGAGTTACATAGGGCCAGTATTCAGACATCTAGATCTGTCCAGCCTTTGTCTTCCAAGGCGAGGGTTATATTTTAGGTGGGAGGACAACGGCTTGGTTCATGAAATGGGTCTCTGGTTTGCGGTGTTTGTGCATCTTCTAGCATTCCACAGCTCAGAGTTAAACTGAAAAGCATGTCTGCTGGAAGGAAAACTGAGGCAGGGCAGTGAGAACGGCCTCTGGCATGATTTCTCCTCTTCTGACTTCTGAGTTCTTACGGTCCTTGATCCCATTTTCCGAGACTTCCTGCTCTAGCTGTGGCTGCAGCCAGCCAGCACCAAGCTGACAGAGAGGGACACTCCCTTTCTCCCAGCTTCATTTTCCATCTCTTATGCAAATTTTTATTGTTTGTCTCTTGCTCAGAAACTATCACCTCAAGGATAGAGACTGACCAAGGCCAACGGCATTCCTTGCTCCAGCGTTTTCCCACGCAGCAGAGTTGATACCCTTACTGATGACAGCAATGTTGACAGGATTAAACATGGTGCTCTTAGGCTGGATCGAGATCTCAGCAGTTAAGAGCACTGGCTGCTTTCTCAGAGAATCCAGGTTCAACTCCCAGCATCCACATGGAGTTCATCATTGTCTGTAACTCACGTTCCAGAGATCTCCAGGATGCCCTCCTTTGGACTCTGTAGGCACTGTGTGGTGCACAGACATCTATGGAGGCATGTGATAATTAGCATAGCACACACATAAAATAATTTAAAACGAAACTGAATATACTACTCTTTACCACCGAGGCCGAGCAATGGTCATGGTAATGATGGTGCCTTCTAAGGATGCCCGATGCCCTCTTTTCAAGCCTACTAGACTCCTCATCTTATATGATGTTAATATGTCACTGAAGGTATCCTGAGACACGTGGGTGTTATCCATTAAAGCGTTGTGATTTAGCAAGCCTGCAAAGATGAACTAACGTATGCCTGAGATAGCTCTGCCCTTTGTCATAAGAGTCCTTTGGAAAGGCACTGAACTGTTGCGCCTTAGGCCGCACATGTTGAGAGTGTGAAATTTAAGAGAAGATTCCAAACTAGCAGCACAGCTGGCCCTGTGCTTTATCCTGCTCGAGGGGGGGGGGGGCCTCCTTCACGAAGCAGGCAGGTAGCCCTGCCCCTTTACCTTCTGGCAACACAAACAAATCAAAGCAAACAGTTCCCAGGTGCTGAGGGGCCAGATGTAAGCCCTGATAACGGCTATCATGACTTGAGCCTCCTCCTCCTCCGTTTGCAGAGTCTCCCCACACAGGGAAGACCGTGAAGGAGGTAAGGCTGTAAATTAAGGGAAAGAAAAAGCTGCCCTCGTAGACTTCGTGTGTCTCCAGTTGCGGAATTCTCTGTTGCAAGAGGTCACTGAGTCATATGCTGTGGATGGATAATTTTATGGCCACTAATAAAATTTATAGCCAAAGCAAGCTAAGATAATAAGGGTAATCAAAATGTCTAGCCCTGGGATGGGAGATTCCCATCTTGGCCTGCTGGGGTGGCTGGGCACTGGCCAGCACATGGAGGAACTTATCTGTGAGACTCAAGGCCACCGGAATCCCAGAGGTGATTTGTGTGTGTTGGAGCCTCGGAGACAGGGCCAGGCCTGGGGCACGCTTCAAATGAGGTATCGAGTGATTGTGTTCTGTGGACAGCATTCTATAAACATTAAGAAATGAATTGCTATATTTGAATGCCCTGAAGTGAACCCTAAGCCTAAGAAATGACCTGACCCAGCTGAGTTTAGGACCCTACATTCTGAGAAAAATGTTATCTGAGCACCCAGGAGTATTGGTGAGGGATAAGGGATGGAGAGGAGGGTGATATTGGTCTTATGTATGGGGAAGGAGTCTGACAGTTTTAATCAGACAGCTAAGTTGCGAGGCTTTTTCCACCTTGAGCCCTCAGCCTGTAGCCCTGATTCCCTTTCCCTCCACTAAGGGCTCAGACTGGACATAACTCCTGCAGGCTTTAGGCATGCGCTAGAAGTGGGTAGGGGAAATCATGTTACTTTTTCGATCTAACCATCCTATAAAACATGATATGGTTGTGCAGAGGCACATAAGATTCACTGAAGGAAGGAACCCCTGTGTTCTTGGCTATCTTCTTTGACTCTGGTCCACCCATGATAGCCCATATCACCATCTTTCTTGAATGAGAGAGCAAGGCGTGATCCCTGGGGGAGGTCAAAAGGAATGGACTCTTTGGCATTATGGGATGTTTTTTATTGTGATAAAATAACCATATGCCAAAAATCAAAAAAAGTAACATCTGAACTATTTTTGGTCCATATCAAGTGTGCACCATGTGCTCATCACTGTGCAGCCTTCCATGACACCTGTCTGCAGTGTTCTTCATCCAAGATGGAAATTATGAAGCCAGAAGACACTAACTCCGGTCCTCTTGCCATAGTTCCTGGCATCCCCACTCTACCTCCTATCACTATAACTGACTAGATAATTAGGGTGCAGAAAAGAGCACAAAGTGTTTCTCACAGACTGTGGAAGGCTTATGTGACCATGCTACCAGATTACCTACCTCCTGGAGGTAGATGCCTTTCTCACCCCCATGGTCAGCTGTCTGCCGTCTGGAGCCTTCCCCGGGTGTCTCTACACATCTGTTCAGTGTTGCTCATCTTCGGGTTAAGGCTGCTGTTTGATCTGTTCAATGGCAAGTTCATTCCCCTACTCTAGACTCCGTTATAGCTTGTGTAATCCCAGCTGCTTCTAGTGGTCGAAAACCTGAGCAGTAACCACACAGGAATGTCCAGACTATACCAGTGTGCAAACGAGCACCTTCATCGAGACAGATGTGAGCAGATCTGTGCTAACTCTGATCAAGAGTACGTATTGAGCACCGACTCTTGACAACTATACGTAACAAACAACAACAAAAGACACTGTTCCAACACAGCCAAGTACTGACTAAGAGAAAGTGTCATTGGATGCTATTTTTCTGGGGCTTGGGAGGGGCCTATCATGTCGTTAACTGAAGACTGAATAGGAAGAAATTGATGTCTGAGCCTCCACATACAGTATAGATGCTGCTTGGAGCTCCCTGATGTCTTGACGTAGTCAAAGGGAGGTGGCTTTCTGTGTCAAGAACGCTATCTGAGATAAACTCCATGCTGATACCCACTGATATCTCTGAGCAATTCTTTCAGGGGGAAAAGTTAAGGCCAGTAGCTTACAGATCCTTTGTTCTGATTGTGTGCTCAAGAACATAAGCCAATTTAAGAGGCTGGATGTCTTTGGGGGACACGTACTAGGTACCTTGTGCTGAGACATATCAGTATCAAAATTCCAGTGCAATTTAAAGACATGTGCCTATGCCTAGGTCAACATAGAGGGGAGCAATGTGTGGCCTGTGCAAAGCAGCCTCACAGCACAGTCATGGCACATGGATTCTTACCTTCAGGGAGGACCTCACACACACACACACACACACACACACACACACACACACACGTGCACACACACACACGTGCACACACACATGTAGACACATGCATCCTCTCCTCATACTCCTTAGTTGTTTCTCTCTCTCTCTCTCTCTCTCTCTCTCTCTCTCTCTCTCTCTCTCTCTCTCTCACCCTGTGTCTCACTTCCACCACCCTCTCCTTCTCCCCGTGGAAAATGGCAGTGTTTGAAAAGTAGAAAACTCTATTAAGCAGTGACATGGTCCTGTGTAACTGAGCTGGAGAGCTAAATGTGGGTTTTAATCAGAATCAACCCAAACATGACCCATGATGAAAAACCAGTTCCCCTGGGCTTTCAGCTTATTTTAGGAACCATGATGCAGACAGTGAAGGTTTTCTACCAGATTGCAGGTTTCTATGGGAAACAGCCATTTTGTGGCTTCAGATCTGAGTTTTCTCAGGGATAATAATTTATTTTCCACATTGTGGTGAGAGAAGAAATAAATATGAGACAGTCTGCAAAAATCAAGGTATATGAAGTCTTTCAAATCAGGCATCTGGTCTAGCACTGGGCAGTGATGCTAAGGCATCAGGAGGTTCTGCGGGGAGGGGGGAGCTAGGGGGTAGGGCTGGAGGATAGAGCTGAGGGTGGGGAAAGCTGGAGTAAGTTAGACCAAGGGTGGAATGCAATAAGAAACCACAGTGTGATCCCAGGCTGGGTTTCTTTACTTCCTACCTGCTTCCCCCGGGGGAGTACTAACCGCTCTGACCTTTCATTTCCTTCTTGGTGATATGGGTACATTGTCTTAGGATTCAGTTTCTAGACTACCCTCAGGACTGTAGTGAGGGCTTGTAGGCAACCACCACTACCCATTCACTTGATCCCTACCTGACCTGGAAGTCATAGGCAGGGCTGCTGGACAGAGGTAGGGGGAGGGACAGGTCCCCAGGTCTTAGGGCCACAGTAGCTAAGGCTATACTGAAGACTCACACAAAAATAGCCTTGGCTATAGTCGCAGGAGAGGGGCCCTCCCTGCAGGTGGCAGGTCCTGTTTGCTGCTCTGACACAAACTCAGAAGGATGACTGCTTACAAAACACAGGTTCCCCAGGAACACCACGGGGCATCTCTGTGGAGGGATAGAAGGAGCAGGGGATCCTCACTGGTGGCTGATGGGTAAGAGGACAGAAACCAGGGATCCCAGGGCTCTTCCTCCAGAAGCAGGTTGGAAATGACCTAACCTCCTCTGGGGACCTCCACAAGCCTAGTGCTGCACTGCTCAGCCTACAACAGGAAAACAGTGGCTCCCTCCCACACCCAGGCCTTTATTTCACCTGGAGATTTGTCTGAAAGCACATCTGAAAGCTTTTATATTATCACATTATAGGTAGTGTATGATATGATATATATATATATATATATATATATATATATATAT
>NC_034594.1:150899058-150919579 GCF_900095145.1 Mus pahari
ATATATATATATATATATATATATATATACACACACATGCACATACATGTACTCATGTACACATGCATATACATTCTCATAACACACACATGCACTGTCTCTCACACACACTCACACGTTCACACATTCTCATAACACACACTCATATACATACTTATGCACATACACACAAATATACATGTACACACATGCATTCATACACATATTCACAATACTCTCATAACACACACATGCATTCTCTCTCATACATGCTCATGAACACATTCTCATAACACACACATCCACTCACACTCAAGCACACACACTCACACATACACACATGCATGTATATGCACTCACACATCCACTCACACATATACACATACATGCACACACACACTCATGTACACATACACACAAACATCACATATGTGGGTGCCTTTATTCTGAGACAGGATATGTTCTAAGTTCTCTACATGTTTCTAATCTATGTCCAGTTTTCTGGTTTGATTCTTTCCCATGAAGTGATACATGTAGCACAGTTTACTTTCTGTGAGCCCTCAAATCTACTCGCTCCTCAGCTTGTTCAACACAGGTTGGTAACCAGATGAACTGAGGAGGGATAACAGAATGGCTTCAGGGGTCTGCATTTTCTCTGTGCTGTGTGACCTTGGTCGAATCATGTATCTCTTTCACAGCTCTTTCCTCATCTGTGAGCTGGGACCAAGAGCTTAGCCTCCTAGATAGCTTTATGTTGCCCGTCTCCCCTGGGCCTTGGGGAAGGGATAGGGCTTATCAATCTTAGAGGGTTAGCAGATAATGGCGATACATTTAGTATCTTCAGCCTTTCTGTTTAACGTGTGTGCAGCTCTGGGATGGGCTACCTCCAGTTTAGAGCTGAAGAAGAAATTTGTGTTGGACAGATCTTTCCTAGCTGGGTCTTATCCAGTGGGCAAGTATTTGTCCCTTTGACTCCTGAGGTAATTCATTCATGACTGATGGTATTGTATATGATAATTGCCAAGGTTGAAGGGAATAGCTCTTGATAGTTAGTGACTTGGGGACATACAAGATAGCTCATCGGTGAGAAGCTGTCAGTGGAGCCTCAGCACTGGGAACCTGCCTTCTAGTACAGGGTGGGTGAGTGCTGGTTCATCCGATAAGCAGACTCCTTTCTCATAATCATTTGAAAACAATATGATTTTGGTTGCTGAGTTAAAACAACCACAGCTTCAGAGAGGGTGCCTGGCCCCTCTGACTTTCAGGGTGATGAAGATGTAGCTGGACAGAGCCCAGAAGTTGAACACAGCCAGCGCCCCCCATTTACAGTCAGCGCAACACACTGTCAGCTGGGGACGCCTGTGCAAACTGCAAAGAAAGTAAATATCGAAGACACCTGAGACCTGAAGATGTATTTGCATGTGTGTCTGCCGAAGTACCTCGCACAGTTAAGCACCACCAACAATGGAAGGGACTCAGTGGTAGGGCACTTGCCGGTACACACACGGACGTGCCCAGCAAATTAATGAACTCTAGAAAAGAAATATATTTGCTTGTTTAAAGGACTATAGATGTGAGCAGCAGAAAATAGAATAGTCACTTGGGAGGCAGAGGCAGGTGAATTTCTGAGTTTGAGGCCAGTCTGGTCTATAGAGTGAGTTCCAGGACAGCCAGGGCTACACAGAGAAACCCTGTCTCGGGGGAGGGGGGGGGAGAAAAAAGAAAAGAAAAAAAAGAAAAAAGAAAATAGAATAGTCGGAATCCATGCCACAAATTTGCTTTTGTTATCTCTGTGTTGATCTTGGTATACACTGGACAAGCCAGCCCTGGTTCACTATCATGTGATATATAACTTGCCAGTATAACCCAAAGTATAGACATGGAAGCGCTCTTTAAAGATTTAAAAGACACAAAATACATTTAAAACAAAATACAACAAAGGGAAGGAAACATTCACAGAGAATTGGGTGAAGGCTTCTCAGTGATGCCACCACCACGGTGTGCAAGGTATCACTGATGCCACACTCACTTGCTGACTTCTCTCAGATGTCACTGTGAGTGAAAACCAGGTGTGTGCCTTCAAGGTGGCTTTGGATGGAAATGGAATTAGGTGCCGTGGATTTGAGAGTTTGGTTTTGGTCCTGAGTGTTGTCCAGGAGAGCATCACATACCACCTGTGGCTTTAGCATTACTAGCTAGTGGGGACAACAGTGTGTGTGGTGATCCTTTCATTGTCCCCTCTGGGATGGTGGCAGCTGTTGGTGGTGTAGGCAGCCCATAGAGGTGACCTGTGCCTAGGGAGAGTTATAGCCCCCATGGAATACAGGGACACCATCCTCCAGGCCTTCTCTGTGCTGCCTCCTCTCTGGCTGCTGTGATGGGGGCCACGTTTGTCTCTTGTATGCAGAATGAAAGTAAGAAAGTACAGATTGGCAGAATCTCCACTGAATGATGCTGAACTTCCCAAAGTTACAGCAGGAGTTTAAGCAAAGTTTTGATTAAACGGTATGCAACGGAGCAAATGGCCGCACTGCTAAAACTGAGAATTATAAATGGTTTAACGTCCCTGATGTTAGCCCAGCCTCCCTCATCTGCCCCATGGCCAGCTACTCTGCTCAGTGACCAAGGAAAAAGGCTCCTGCCCTGGGTTTTATTACACCTGTGTTTTATAAATGATCGGAATATTTTCCACTTATCATTTAAGAGTAGCAGGCCAAAGATCTTTTTTGTTGTTATTGTTTAACTGAAGTCATCCATCTTTCTGTTTGTTTATTTCAACTAATGTTTTCCCTTTTGGAAGTAGATTAAAGTTTTAAAGTAACCACCCAGCCCACTTAGACTTTTATCCCATAAAACACCGTGTTATCTCAGAACATTAGTGTGTCTCCATACCACATCCTAATTTTCCCCTGAAGTGTGGGTCTTATAGCTGATGGGAGACAGAATAGACTATCTATGTGGACTTCCATTACAAAAACAATCACAAGTAATAAAAAGAAGGCAGTCGCGGCTACATAGTGAGTCTAAGGGCAGCCTACGCCACAAGAGACCAGTTCTCAAACAAACAAAAGTGAAAACACTGTTGCTCTGGATTTTTAATCTTGGTGTGATAAAATGCCCCAACAGAGTCACTTAAGGAGGGAGGACAGGTTTATTTCACCACATAATTCTAGGCTGTCGTCCATCCTAGCAGGGAAGTTAAGGTAGCCAGGACTCGAAACAGCCAGTCACAGCCCAGCCCAGTCATGGATGTGTGCACGCCTGTCTCCTTGCTCAGTTCACAGTTCTCACTTTTATACAGTTGACCCCAGTCTATGAAATGTCACCTTCATTCAGGGTGGGTCTCCCCACATCAGTTAACCCAATTAAGGAAAGTCCCCAACAGGCATGATGCCCACAGGCCAACCTGATCTAAGCAACAGGGTATATCAAGTTGGCAGTTAAAACCAACCATCATACCAGACAAATACTTTAGCTAGGTGTGAAGGCCTATTCCTGCAGTTCCAGTGCTTGGGAGGTACAAAGGGAGGATCAAGACTTCAAGGCTAGTCTTGCTACATACCTAGTTCTAGGCTAGCCTGGACTATAAGAAACCCTGCCTCAAAACAAACAAACCAACCAACCTACAAACAACCAAATAACCAAAACAAAAAACTCCACAAAACAACAACAGCAAAACCAAAACAAATAGAAAGAAAAGCAGAAATCACTCATGGTCCTGTTAATGGATCAGAAGGAAAATGAAATCTAAAATGTTCTACGCCCTCTGTGAAAAACCTTTGGTGCTACATGGTAGCTGTGTCTGTTTTTATCTGCATCTGCAATCCACCTGTCTTCCTACAGCAGACCCCAAGCACTGCCCCCAAGAACCCTTTATCTGAATCCCTCGTGTTCTTCATTAGCAGGCTTGCTTGTGCCTTCGGACTGAACCTCTGCCTGTTCCACACTTTGTGAGCACTCGAAGCCTTTCCTGGTGTGAAGCCAGCATTAGTTCATGTCACGGTTCTGATCCTGGGCTATGAAGAGCGTGTGGCTAATAGGTGACACTTTCTCCTCTCCAGGAAGGGAAGATACAGGTGTCATGCAGCCTATAATGTCAGGGGTTATTTCACTACATTATTTTAAATGGAAACAGGAAGTGACCTAGCTAGCATGCTGGGAAATGGTCACAGAAATCCCGTGTGCCTCCCAGGTAACTGAGGGCGGGTGGGATTAAACCCACCCTCTTCTCCAGACAGCAACCTGCTGGCAATGGGCAGGCATTCTGCGAGCCATAGGTAATGAGCTTCATGTCATTTTCTTTGTCAGATCTCCCAGCTGATGACAGAGACCAGCCGCGAGGGACTGACAGAGTCAGCGCTCAACCGCTACAATGCTGACAAGCCTGCAGCCAGCAGTGTCCCAGCCCCACAGGGTTCCTGTGTGGCCAGTGAGACTTCCACAGGGACCTCGGTGGCTGCCTCCTTCTTCGCACGGTAAGAGATGCTCAGATCTTTGGTCTTTTTGGGTACACCCAGCTGGCGTGCATCCTAGGTGGACCAGATCAGCTGGAACCATTAGATGGCATTCAATACCATTCTTTGAGTTGGCCTTTTGAAAGCAAGATACTGGGCACTGTTGTTATTGTGAGCCAGAGAACTCTGTGTTGAGGGGACTGTCCTATGCATTATAGTGTGTTTAGCAGGATCTTTGGCCTCTGTCTACTACATGCCCATGCACCCTTCTTCCTACTATGTCCTGAAATAGTCAGAGGTGTCCTGGATTGAGAACCACTGTTATAAGAACATATGTCTCTAAAGATGGCCCTTCTTGGGGTAAGACTGTGAAGTAAGTATAAGGTGAAGTCCTGTGGCTGCTGATCCCACACTTACCTGCTCATGAATCTGCCAAAAAAAGACACTATTAAAGAGATGCTAGGTGTACCCTCTCCTGACACACTACTGGATATATAGCTAATCAAACACTGGATATAAGGCCAATCTTAGAGAGTTTAAAGCCAGGAGAACCAAAAATGAAAGGTATTTGAACTATGTTGTCAGCCTAATTTTAGCAACAAGGCAGAGACAGGGCAGGAGACAAAGGACAGCTGAGTGGGATGACAGGGTTGTTCCATTCAATCTCATGATTTTATGAACAAGGACACTGAAGAGCGGGAAGGTTCATCAGTTAACTCATATGTCTGGTCACTTTTTACTCAATACTTGAGCTAAACCTTAGAAAGTTCTCTCTAAGGTTCTCAGGCTCCAGAGTAAACAGGATTCTGAATAAATAAATAACAGAGAGTATGAAGTCAGAGGGTCTAGTCTGAAGATTAAAATTAGGTGATGTTAAATTATTAAGAACATTACAGAAGTTTAAGTTCATGTGGGTCTGGCCAGTATTTCGTAAGAAGGGGAGGGGCTCTGACTGAGGAAGGGAACAAGTCAGAATAGGAGGAGAGAGACAGGGTCCTGGGAGAAATGCCATCTATAGTAGGTGTCAGGAAGTAGTGTTGGGAACTTAGCTCTGAGAGGCTCATTCAATCACGGTGCTGTGTTTATTCTCCTCTGAACATTTGTGCTGGCTTGGATATGGGAGAAGAAGCACCATATGCGTATGCTGGTCTCCTAGCAAGGGCCATTGTTAGCTCCACCTGTGTGTGAGCCTCTGTGATATCTGGACCAATGAGCAAGGAACCCAAGCCCACTGGGATGTTACCTCTCTGCCGTCTGAAGCAGGAATGAAGAGATATAAGCATTTAGGCAGAAATGTCATAAGCCCAGAAGATTCTGAGACCTGGGAAGCCTGTCAGAGCGCATCCACAGGTGGGTGAACTTTGGCTGATGCCGGAGAAGACACCTTAAGGCAGAAATCTTCTAGATCACTGAGTAAGAGGCCATTTTTCTGTCTCTGTGGGGGACCTGAGTATGTGAGCAAAGGCTGAATAAAACCTCAGAACAGGAGAGAGCCCATCCCCCGACTCTCTGGGAACAACAGAGAACTTGCTGCCTGTTCCCATCACTTAGAGAGTGAGGTTTCCGTCAGTAAGGGGGAGGTGGAAGGTGTGCTGAGTGGCTACTTGTTTTCCATGCTGGAGAGGGCGAGCCTGGCCTCCATGCTGGAGGGAACAAGCTTTCAACACTTTTTGGAGTTGAACTCAGCACCTCCTACCCTGATGCTCTTCTGAGGGTGAAATCTCAGTGTGTTTCAGAGGATTCCACACAAAACTGCCAGACTCTCGAAGAAAACGAAACACTGAAGATATATTGGACTGTGGAGGAAGTAAGGGGCTGGGACTTCCAGTGGATTCTATTTAGGGAGAACAGGTGCCGGGCACCTATGATGAACAACGGGCCAGTGACAACGGCAGGGAGCTCTGTAGATGCTGGTAGCAGTGAGCAAAGACTCCAGAAGATTGCTTATTACACTGGTCTGTCTGTCTGTCAGTCAGTCTGTCTGTCTGTCTATTCATCTGTCCATCCATCCATCCATCCAGCCAGCCAGCCATCCCTGTGTATGCATGTACATGCATGTGCATATAGATCAGAGAATAACTTGTAGGAGTTGGTACTTTTCTTCCATTATATGGGTTCAGGGGTTGAACTCAGGTCATCAGGCTTGGTGAAAGCAGCTGATACTCAGACTGCTCCCTCTGGCCCCTTAGTATCTTTTCTGTTGTGATCACTGATAGCACGTGGAGCTTGCCTTCACAGGGCTTACAGTGTAGAGAAGGACAGCGTACCATGGATAAAGCACACGAGCACACTCTTCGCTCATTCCTTACCCCTCACCCTGGCTTGCCATTGGGTTTTGCTTCCTTCCAGCAAGTAAGGTAGCATATTAACAACTTGTCAGTCATGGATGGGCACCTACAGCAGAGAGAGAGAGAGAGAGAGAGAGAGAGAGAGAGAGAGAGAGAGAGAGAGAGAGATCCATTCCCTAGTGAGAGACATAGCCAGCCAGGGATCTATCACTTCTTTGGGTCCCAGAGGTCTGTGCAGAAGTGTTTATATGTTTCTGTAGATTGTTCACAGTAGCTCGAGGCCTATTGTCTTAGTCTGCTCATGTTCATGCAACACCACGTTCAAGGCTTGGTGGTTTATAGGGAACAGCAGATTATTTCTTTCCTTTTAGAGATTGGGAAATTCAAGACCAGGGTACTGGCACCTATACAAGGGCTGCTTGTCTGCTTCCAACACGGCATCTTGTTGGTTTGTCCTCACGAGGTAGAAGACAGAAGGGCAAGAGAGACCAGGTTTTTCCGAGTGGCCTTCTGAGGACTCAGCCTCGTAAGACCAAGGCAATGAGGATCAACCTTCACTCAAACCATCGCAATTATTGAATCTAAGAATAAAAAAAAAAATTCTCTTTCTTTAGATAGTAAACCTCTTAGTGGTTGCCTGTATTTCAGAATTCTAGTCTACTGTTCTTTCAGGGAAAGAAACTTTAAAAATAATAACAACTGGGGCTGTGCGTGTAGCTTGTTTGATAGGCTGTTCACTTAGCTTGTGTGAAACCCAGGAGTGGATCTTCAGCACCGCATAGATAGGGCATGGCGGTATTCTACCTGCAATCTGAACACTTAGGAGACACAGGGTTTAAAGGTTTAAGGTCACATACTGAGCTGGAGGTCAGCCACTCTGTCTCAAAGGAAGAGGGCTAAAAGCAATAGTGGTAGTACTAAAGAAACTGGTACTTCTGTCCTCAAATCGGTTAATAGTGTGTTGCCACTGAGCACGAAGGCCATTTCAAATGTGCGAATCCTTTAGCATAAATCTTACGTCACTGAGAAGAGATGATGTGGTAGATAGTATATGGTTAGATTTCCCCTTGTGCTGACTGCTCGCTAATTACATACTTTGCTGTCTATCATAAAAAGTACACAAAACCCAATGGAGGAGACCCTGTCATTGAAGGTTGAGACAATGGAAATTTCACTGTTATTTGAAAAGCAATGAGTAGATCCTGTATCATGCGTGGAGTTACCTCAAACCTTGGAAAAGAAAACGAATCCTTCAGATGGCCTCATAGCTTCACACTGAGTTTTCCGTTCCCAAATAATCCAAAAAGCATCAACAGCTGTGGAGTTTTTTTTTCCCCTTTGGGCTGTATCCCTCTTGTCCCTGTCCTTAAACTTAATGACTTTCCATTTGAAGATCCAGTTGCACTATTTTATTTTCTTGTTGATTAAAAATGTCCGCCCTGGGTTTGAATTTTCTGGATAAACTCTAGTGTTTAATATAGCATTGTTCTCTGTGGTTACTAATCTTGGTTGTCAACTTGATTGGATTGTGAAGAGCAGTAGAACCCACTTGTCTGAATCCACAGAGAGTATGATGATATAATGAGGGAAAAGGAAGGAGGGGAGACTGACTTGGAAGAAGCTGTCACTGTGGCCATGTCTTTGCAGGCTGTATGCCATCTGGGCTCCTTTCCCCTTCACCCACCATTTTCCTGTCCACCAGTGATTGAAGATTGTATACACACTGCCACTGTCATGTTCTGTCATGTACAGAGCAAAGTCTCCATGGATTAAGCCCTCTGAAATGTGAGCTGAGATAAATCCCACCTCCCTTGAGTGGTGGAGGATTTTGGTCCCAATGATAAGTAACTGACTTAGGTTCATTTTGTGGGATCCAAGTGCTCTGCCTTCTCACCCGCCGTCCATCCTGTCCTGTTCTTTCATGAGGTTGCTGTCATGCCCACGATGTCCTCTCACCAGCCTCCCACAGGGCCAGGTCTTAGTGTCACGTATGAGCGCACACCACTCCTCTCACCTTTTGTCTTCGTTCCAAATTTATTTTTTTCCTAGGGACTTTACTAATGCTGGATGTCTAATTCTTCCCTGTTAGCCCTTCCATTTTTGTCTTAGGTGGCTCCTCTATTGCCTAACAGTTTGCTCAAAGTCTCTTGAACTTGTACCTGGCTGTTATTTGACTGATTTGGCCAGTAGTACATGAAGCTGGAGATTGCCACTGTAATAAACCCAGGTCGCAGGGTCAAGGGTAAACTGAGTTTTAGGGGACTAACTCCTGATGTCACTGCTGTTGGGACCATGTTTCTCCTCTGCTCAGTCCCCAGTGGACTACATGCAGCTGTAGTTATAACTGTCCCCATTCTTATTGCTATTATATCTACCATCTTGCTGATAGTCAAATAAAAATAGCTCCTGGTTGCACTGGCCCCAGCAAAGGCTTTGCACGTCTGATCTTGGATAAAGGAGGCTTTCTTCCATCCCTGGGTACTTTACACATAATAGTGGTACCTGGCTGTGTGCTCTAAGTTTATTAAGCACAAGAAGGATGAGGAAGATCATGAGACTGCCCATAGTTGGTCCCCTTGTTCTCCATCAGACACAGTTCCCTGCAGGGACAGTTGTGAAACACATCAACAACCATTACTGGGAAAAGCCACCTGAATACCACAATTGGTCTCGGGAGATGCAGGAGTAGAAAAATGGAGCCAGGTACACACAAGATTCATCTCTCGATTGCTGACTTATGCTGTAGAGATAGGCTTCATTTCTGCCTCTGGTGTTACTGACCAGAGCAGCTAATGTCCAGGATTGCATTTCTTATTACATTTATACCTCAAAAGACTTTTTTTTTTTTTAAAGCACCCCCCAACCTAAAAACATACGAGCAAGAGCTGTGAAAGAAACTTTATGAGCTCATATTGTAGAAATGTTCTGTTGTTTAAATTGTCTATTATTGTTTTCCCAGTTCCTTGTGGTTTCCATAGCAGCATGATACCTACCTTGCCTGCTGACTCTGGCAGCTCTCCTTCCTATGCACTGTCCCTGCCACTCTTCCATCTCTTTCACTTCCCTCTACTGTTCTGAAGCTTCCCATGGAAGTAGGGCCACTTAGGAGCTTCCTGTGAGACACTGGTGAAAGCCAATGTACACAGTTGTATCATGGAACAGGGCACCCAATTGTGAATGAGCTTAAAGGGACAAAGCCCTGTAGGCTCATGGGGAGACTCTGGCAAACCTCCAGTAGGGGCATCTTTTTCCTAACGACCTGCAGGTGTGGCCTGAACTCCAGATGCTCCAATCATCCAGTCCCCTTCTTTGGCAGCTAATCAGAGCCAGGCAAGGATCACTGAAGGCCAAACCATCACCCCATGGATCTCTGGCTTATGTATTCCTGGCAGGCTTAGGTTTACTTTCCTTAGAAAAGGTTCTGAGCACTTCTTGGGAAAGAAAGAAGTGTTGCTCATGCATATGGATGAGGTGAACTTCTAGGAGTCCTAGTTTGTATGAATATAGTTCCACTTAAACTCACCTCAGTGGCAGTGTGAAAGGAAGACTTTAAGAAGGAGCCAAGTGAGTTTCTAGTGCCCTTGGATTTCCGAGGCCCCAGGAAACAGTATCAGGTGTAGCTTGCACTAAGACATCTCCCCCCACCCGTGCCGCCAACACCTGATTGCCCTGAGAGATGGCAAAAGCATTGTAAACTAGTGGCTGCATTTAGTGCCTCCACTTGGAGCCCTGTGTTCAATGGAATCCGAAGGGCTGGAGAGTTGGATCTGTAATTAAGAGCACTTGTTGCTCTACCAGAGAAACTGGGTTTGAGTCTCAGCATCTATATAATGGCTCACAACTGTCTGTCACTCCAGTCTTAGGGAATCCAATGCCCTCTTCTGACCTCGGGAGTAACAGACACAAATGTACACAGACATACATGCAGGTAACACATTCATGCATACAAAGCAAAATATATAAGCCTAAATTTAATAAAAGAATTCAAAGACCACCAAACAGCAGGTGTGCCATCCCAAGCATCCATATAGACTTTTGTACTGGCTTAGGCAGATGGAGCAGAGCAGAATCAGTACCTGTGGTTTGGCACAGAGTAGTGGGAGTGGGCAACCCTGCACCATGAGTGTATCCCTAACCATATCCTGGTATGGGAGCATGTACAGTGTGCATTTCTCCTAAACGGGGGCTATGCCCAACTGTCATCTTGCTGAGGTGTGGGCTATCAGTTCACAATGTCTGGGATCATTTAGAACAAAATCCCTGGCCATGGTGAGAATGTTTGAAAGAGAAGCGTCAGTGAACCCATAGTATTCCAGGGATTCTTGTCAACTGCTCTCTGTATCTGTGATTCTAGTTATTGGTGTCTTTTTACTGGTGTGGGCGATAGGCTGTGAAGGACACTGAACAAAGCAAATGGAAAGATGGACCAGCTCAAAGCTTAACCCCCCAGCCCCAAGCTAGACAGTTGACTTGGCCTTTCCAGCCTTTGATTTTCTATTGTTCCTGGGCACAGGGTTATGGTGAAGGTTAAGAAAAGATGTGATCATCTGAGTCTTGGAGATGATATTAACACAGCACCTGCCTCAGAAGGATAGAGCCCTGTCCTGGGTGGAAAGCTCAGTGAACCGCCCCCCTCCAAGTAGACTTCTACGTGGTGCCTATCTCTACAAGGTCTTTGTAATCCTGCCTGGTGGCTATCCTGGGCCTCTATAGCCATTGTAAAGATCTGGCTTCACACCTCAGAAAGGAAGCCATCTGTACAGAGAGTGCAGACCAGCAGCTTTCAAAATCCGAAGGGAGTCAGAGCCCTTTGGCAATGAGCTTATCAAAGACTTGTCAAGAGAAGACCATGTTTGAAGCCATATACCCGTGGCTTCAGTTAGTCTAATACACAACTCTAAATTTTCAAAGTGTTTTGTTTTGTTTTGTTTTTCATCTGTAGATTGAGACAGGGTCTTACTTTGAGGCTCGGGTTGATTTTGAACTTAATACGTAGTTCAGGCTGACCTTGAACTTAGCATCCTCCTTCCTCTACTTTCTAAGTGTATCTATCCATTGCAATTGTCCCTTGCCATGCCTGGCTTTGTAAGTGTTTCACTTCTTAGGTTTTATATGCCTGTCTCCCCTGCCTAGCACCGGGAGGACAACTGAGGGCCGCCATACCTGGGTTTACATGTGGGTTCTAAGGGGCAGAGCTCAAGTGTCCGTGATTGCATGTAAGGTAAGCTGTGTTCTCAGCACCAACCCCAACCCCTGTCACAGATCTTGATTTTATAATCCAGAAAAGTGGCTCAACAGTAAAGGATAGTAGGTAGGAAGGAGGAAGAATTCTGTCACCACTGGGCTCTTGGGAGGTTGAAGAGGGAAGTTTAAGGCCAACATTAGCTACATTTCAAGTTCTTTTCTCCATGACTGTGGAGAAAAGAATTCTGGTACCCTAGAGCTCAGCTAAGAGTCATTCCACAAAGGCCACAAATCAGAACTGTCATGGCATTGACCTTGAAAATCAACCAAAACATTAAGTTAAATCAAAGTGAAAGATGGAAGGTACGCTTTTGCTTATGGATTGACTTTGAGGGTGACATACGTCAGGCTGTAAAGGAATGAATTTGGAGGTGACACATGGAAGTCTGAAAAGGAGTAGAAGCAATGGTCAAGTATATCGGAGAGGAAGAGGGATGAGGAGGAGGTGAATCTATTACCATCCCACTGCAGCATGCTTGCAACTAGTTTTCAATCATCCGCATTTACTCATCTGGAAATCATAGCAGCTTCCATGGTCTAAGGCATCCCCAAGGTCTATACCATCTTCATCATCACATCTTTAGCTTCAAAAGTCCCCCAGTTGGCTCTAAAACCATACCATCACTGACGTGGAAACCATTGCACAGAATGATGAGGTAAGTTGGCCAAGGTCACACAGCTAGTGTGTGGGGTGTGAGCCCAGACCCTCTGAACCAGAATGTTGGCTTCAAAATGCAGAGACAGTAGTTGTCTCTGTTCTTGGCTGAAGTCCCAGGACTAAAATGAACACCAAGAAATGTCTGTTGAATGTGTCAGTGACTGTTCCCTGCCACCATGATGTTTGTTCAGATAGTGGGAGAGCCATGTAAAACATCAACATAAAGAATGGATGCCAGAGCTGGGGAGGTGGCTCAGTTTGTAAAGTGCTTGCCTTATGGTCAGGAGGACCTAAGTCAAAACCCCTAGTGCCTGAAACACCGGGCATGGGGGTATGTACTTATAACCCTAGTGCTAGGGTTAGTGACAGGCAGATCCCAGGGGCTTGCTGGCCAGCATGTCTAGGTGCGATTGTGAGCCCCAGGTCCACTGAGAGGCCTTGTCTCCAAGAATAAGATGGGGAAGAGATTGGGGAAAACATCTTGACTTCTAAGTCCACACAAGCAAGTGCTTCTGTATAACATATACACAGACATACACATGCACATACACAGACACACACACATATATAAACATACATACCCAGACATGCACATACATAAACATATGCACACAGATGCATATACAAATGCACACATACACACATATGTATACATATACACACTCATATATACATGCACACAAACACATTTATACACTCAGAGAGATAGAAACATACATACTCATACAAACATATAGACAGATACAAATAGACATACAGACATACACAGTCACACAGAGACACATGTGTACACGCAGACACATGTATGCACACACAGACACATGCATACACATATATAGGCACACACATAGACATACGGGTATACATATACAGACACACACATGTACACACAGAGACATGCATACACACACATATACACACAGACACATACTACAGACATACACACATATACACAGACATATACAAGTACATAGACACACACAGATATATACACACTTATACATACATGTAGGCATACACATGCATACACACTCATACATGTAGGCATACATATACACAGAGAGATAATACACACATATACCCAACAACAATAATAACAGTAAATGCCCAGTTTACCTCAAAATCTGAGTATGTCTGGGTGATAGTGGGCTTGCGATCAGCAGATCTTTATTCTAACTTCTATTAGTTATAGAAATAATGCTTTCTATACCACAGAGCAAAAGCCAGAGATTTTCAGGGGCCTCATACAGTCTCTCTGTATTCTCTGCCCCACCCTCCTTCCTAAGCTCCCTCTGGCTTATGCTTGCTTGGGCACTAACCTGGCTCCCTGGGGAAGAACCCATGGGGCCCTCGTCCTAAGCTTTGCTCTATGGCTTCCTACTGTGCCTTCCCTTGCGTCTGGGGGCAAAGCTTCCCCAGCCTACATGCTTCTATGCAAATGCTACTTCTCCGTGAAGGTAAAGGCACAGCCTTATTGGCCTTCCAGCCTAATATGACAGGTGTCTCACTCTGCACCACCACTCCCACACAAGGCCTACAAAGGGATTAGTTAATTAAAAACATTTGAATCTTGGAGTCTCCAGGTTGTCCTCTGCTGGGATGCTTAGACGTTTGTCACATAGGTCAAGCTGTGTGTTAAAGAAGTGAATGGTTCCTTTTGCTGTAGGGCACTTTGGGGGGAACTTGCATCTTCTTCTGGTGTGAAAGAGGCATGTTATGAGCCTGAAGGTCTTATAAAGTTCAGTTACCTAACTCTTCCCATGAGAGGGTGTTGTAAATGACCACGGAGGGATGCATCCTAGGACAATAAGCCCACGGAAGAGTTTCAGTGGCAGAGTCTTCTGAGTGACCTGAGCCGTGCAGCTGATTGGGCTCTCCGTCTTCCCCTTCAGTAAACCTCCTTGCTTTCTGTTCCTTGTGCTGACTGATTATTTTAATTCTAAAGCTGTCTTATATTGAAGTATGTAAAGCATTTGGGGGTAGAATCATGGGGAAGGCATTAGAGAAACTAAAGATATATTATTCTGCGTGGCACTGGGTAGAGGCTGAGTGCGCTGATGAATGGCATCGTGGAGGGAAACAGATCCATCCTGGGCACCGTGTGTTTGTGCCTCCCTGAGGATATGGGAAGCACAAACGACGGGACATCAGGTATGATGCTGTGCTTTGAAATAATCACACGGAGTCACAGAGAGACATGTTTGGTATCCCTGCTTTCTCTTCTGTGATGGCATTTGCATTTCTTGCTTCTCTTTCTTCCAGCTCAGGACTCTGGCGAACCCTCCTAAAACTTCTCCCTGAGCTCATGAGGGCAGGAGAAGGGAGGGCAGACTCACTTCCACCACTCAGATGGTGCTCTGTGATAGCCAGAGGATGCATTCTCGTGAAAAGAATGCATCAGGAGTGCTTGGAAACATAGGTCTGTCTTGCTTCTCAGAAGAAGAGAATATGTAAAACAACAACAATAACAACAACAACCCCCAAGAAAACCCCAAAACAAAACAAACAAAAACAACAACAAAATCCCAAACCTTTTGGGCAGGGTGCTTATACATGAGATAGTTTATTGTGGGCCCAAGCCCTCGATTGTAGGGAAGATTAGCGCTATTGATAGAGGTAATCCAGATGGTTAGGCAGGTGGGAGATTTCCATTGTAGGTTTCTACATTGTAGGTTGCTACTTCTGATAAGTACACATCATTTCTTTTAAGCCACAGGATTGGGTGGGATGCCCCATTGGACCTCGATCCTCTTTGCCTGGTACCATGAAGCACACTGGAACTTGGAAGAGAGGATTTCGTGAGCCTAGAGATAATGGCCCGTGTCATTTTCTTGGCATGTTCCAGAACCAAAGCCCATCCAGGCTATGGCTTGACCCTTCTGAAGCCCAGCAGAGGAAAGAAAGGTCCTTGGCAGGGACAAGGAAAGGACTTGTCCCCAGACCTGTGCTGAAAGGGAGCTAATCAGCATGAGGCAAGCCTCTGTGAATAAAAGAAAATGATGCAGTATAAGCCATCGCTCAGAATCCATCTCTGGCCTTTTAGATACTTCAGAAAAATGAATGTGGTTCATTTTTCTCAAATAAATTTTCATACATTATTATAGCTGTCTCTCTGGTGCAAGGTAGCATTTATGGGAAAAAGCAAACTGTTTTGAAACCTGATTATTCAGAATTTTACAGTTATTGTCTAGGGTTAAAAGAAAACTTCAGCTGCTCTATCTATACCATGAACACCTGAGTGTTTACAGTTCTCATTTTTACCACTGAAGAGCTCCAAGAATAAGGCTGGATGCTGGAAGAGGACTTGATGACAGAGACTCAGGGATTTCCTTGTGTCTAAGAGTCTAAGCTGGCTGTGTCCAGCCTGGCTGTGGGGCCCCTTCCTTCTCCTCTCTGCTGCTGTTACCCTGCCCCAAGCCTTTCCCTCAAAGGCCTTTCAGGAGCTCATGAGAAGACCCACACCACATGCATACACACACACACACACACACACACACACACTTTTCCTACTCAACTTTCTTATATAAAACTTCATATTTCTCATGAGCTAATTAATGTCTGTGGCAATGTCTGAGAGTTTCCACTGATACTGAAACCTAGTATTTGTCCACAGTGTGGTCTAGTTTGTCAAGTTGGAGTGGGATGGGATCAAGGGTGTGTGTAATGACTTGGCAGCAGCTCCCAGACAAGACTGGCAGGGGCCAGTTGACATTTCTGGAATAACACCAGTGAAAGGTCCTCCCACCACTTAGATTTTCTAAGTGAACTGACAGACAACTGATACCAATTGTCAATCCCAAGGATGTTTCCAAGGGAACCCGGTGTAAGATCCTGAGAGTATCTATCATCCATCCACTCATCTATCCACCCATGTATCCAACCATCCATCCATCTGTCCATCCATTCATCTATTCATCATAAATCTATCTACCCCTCCATCTACCCATCTATCTCTCTGTCCATCCATCCATCCATCCATTCATTATCTATTCATCTATCCATCCATCCATTCACCATCCTTCCATCCATCCATCCATCCAATCATCCATCCATCCAGTCATTCTTTACTCATCTCTCCAGCATCTATCATTGGTAGGACACACAGTACTAGCCTAAATACCTAAGAAAACAAAATAGAACTAGGACAGCCAATTCCATTAAGGAAATCTCAGCCCAATGAGAACAGCTAGAAACAGCACACACATTTAGGACAGAGTATACACACACACACACACACACACACACACACACAAAAAAAAACATTTGCTATTGCCTTACCTAAGCCTTCAGAGTGCTTAGAAGTTAAAGGTTCTTCCCATAACTCACTATTTTCGAAAATGATCTTCTTCCTTTATTTGCTTACTAACATGATGCCCAAATCCCTTTCCTGAATAGCTCACTCCATCTTTACATGCTCCATTTCTAGTGAGAAGCCTGAGCTCCTGGCAACCTCAAACAGAGCATCCGGGGAGTGCACCTCAGGATGGCGATGATGTATGCCATGGAGGTTGCCAGCTTCCTCCCCTGTCCACTGGCGGCGTCCATCCTTCACTTCAGAAGCAGTGTCTCCTGAGCACTGTGGGGCACATCTGCATGGCCACTGCCCCCCAAGGCTGCAGCCCTTACTTCCAGACCCTGCTTCTTTAAACCTAGTTCTTTTGCTCAACTGCGTCCTTGTGGTGGTTTCTAGTTCCTTTGTTTTCTGTGTCCACTAAAGACTATCTCCCTGGCCAGAAATTGTTTTTCCTCCCTGTAGGGAGCCTGCAGGGTGACCAGGGGTGATCCCTTCAAATAGTGCCAATTCCTTGATTGGCAGCAGTGCCACTAAGGGGGACCATGTTACCTGGGGACACAGACATCTGTCAACAGTCTCAGAGAAGTGCCTTTCCTCTGTAGAGGCATGGTGGACTTCTGTAGTGGTAGGAGCTGCAGGACTGGAGTTAGGTGTAGCTTAGTAATAGAGGACTTGCATAGCTTGTGCAAAGCCCTGGGTTCCATCCCCAGCTCAGCGAAATACTTATTAGTAACTTATTAGTAAAGTTAAGCTCTGGCTCTGTGCTAAACCTTGACCTATCGTGTGCAAAGTCTTGATACCCAGCTCTGTAAATTTTATGTTCTTATCATTATTCTTTTGTGCTGGTAGACATCCTGGAGCCAGTCCCAAGTTCCCAAGTTTCAGATGGAAGCGCACAGCGTTTGCTGTGCTCCATCGATCCCCTACTGAAGCCCGAGGAGGCCACTCCTGACTTTATTTCTTAGAGGTCACTCTGGCTGTTAAGGTGACACCTGCTGACCCTCAGATAGAATTTATCTCAGACCCTCTGTGTGTAACCAGTCTTCTAGACCTCATTCCCCACATCCTCTCCTTGACAGCAGTAGCCCAACCCTCAAGCTGTTTGAGTAAGTTGTGCATCTCCTATTGCACACTCCTTGAGATGATGCGTGTTTGGTTTTGGCTTGTATAGTAAAGTCAGAGAGCACAGGACGAGATGCCATGCTTCTTTCTGCCTCTCCGTGGTACTGACTGCCAACCGCAGGCCCGGATACCTGTTGTGGATTTACTATTTTGCATGTGCTCTGTTTCCGTTCAACATAGGCCATGAAGAGGCCTGATTTATGGAGCTATGTGGTTGAGGGTGGGAGCAGGGAAGCAAAGGGCTGTTCTAGCTGCAGTAAATTTAAGCATCACTGGTATTTCTTTACACATCTGGAGGGGTTCCTGGTGAGTGTATTGCTACAGGAGCTCATAAATTAAAAATAACAAGACTATTTCCTTTACACCTGGAGCTTCAAAATTACCACCCATTGATGGCCCTTTCACAAAAGAGGCATTGAGGGCGACAGCCTAAACATGGTCTCTGGCCATAGCTCTAAATACAAGTAACCATTCACTCCAGGTCTTTTTACTTTGCTTTAGAAAAAAAAAGTACTGGAAGATAAGGAAAGTCATTACATGAAGCATAGATTGGGAATTTAATCTGCTTTTTTTTCCCTCCATCTCTCTCCCTCCTTCCTCTTTTATGATGTTTTGTCCTTCTCCATTTTTGCTCGGAATTTTTACACAAAATTTAAAACAGGTCTAAGAGCAGCAGAAACAAAGCCACCTATCCAGGGACTGTCTTCTTCATTCTCTGTTATGTTATAAGCCATAAATTCTACCCTGTTTGTAAATGATACGACCCTGGTGGGCTGGTGGTGGCACTTTGATTGGCTCCTTGGATGTCTTTGCACCTGTGTACCAGAGCTGATCTTGGAGAACTCCTGTTTCCTCCCATTCCTAGCAGATTCTCTGTCTCCTGGGCCAGCTGTGCTCTGTTCTGCCCTAGAGACAAAACTGAGATGGTCCATAGGACACAGAAACAACTTTATTTTTACTTTTTCATCTTGTCCTTTTAGAACTATGTTGACATTTTTGGGAAAATGCACAAAGGGTGGGAGGCTATGCTTTTTGGCAAGACTTTTAAGTATGTTATAGCAGAAGCAATCAGACTGGATTTTACCACCATGCCACCAACAGCATTGATTGGAGAGACACAGTGTTATACGCTAAGATGTGCTTGGATGTTGATAGAGAATAAGTCATAAAAATCAAAACCTGGAAGCCTTGCAAATGTTCTCTGACAGATAAGTAAATAAGCAAAACATGAGATGTTTTATACGACAGGACACCCTTCAAACGTTCAGACTGTTGCTGCTTGTGGTAATTTGCATGGATCTCAGAATAATCATGTGACTGAAAAAAAAAAAGCCAGGCTCCCTGCTAAAACCAGAAGACTCCTTATCATGTGATTTTTATCTGTTATAGAATTATAAACAACATAAACTAATTTAGTGACACAAAGTGCTTCTGGGTATAGTAGCCACTTCTCTAACCTCAGTGCTGAGGAGCCACTATATGTAGTCTGAGAGACCCCCGGCCACGCCATCTAGCCAAAACAGTGAGCTCCAAGTTCAATGAGAGAAACAAAGTGAAGAACCAGAGAGGGGGTAATGCTGGCATCAACCTCTAGTCTTCACATGTGCAGACACGTACACACACACATACACGTACACACACACACACACACACACACACACACACACACTGAAAAGTATTTGAGAAGGTGAGAAAATTGTCTTAGAGTGAACAAAGTTTGGGAGAAACATCCATTTCCTTGGGAAGGAAAATGTAAATGCCAAGAATCCCAAGCAAGGCATGGAATTGACTCAATCACACATCCCCAAACAATTGAGGGGGAAATCTCCAAACTTGGAGTTATATTTTTCCAGGAAATAAAAAATCATCACTTGGGAGACAAATTTCTGAGTTCAAGGCTGGCCTGGTCTATAGAGTGAGTTACAGGACAGCCACGGCTATACAGAAAAACCCCTGTCTCAAAAAAAACCAAATAAATAAATAAATAAATAAATAAATAAATAAATATCATCAGGGTTGAATAGTCTGGGAGAAATGAATAGAAGAGATTACATAAGAGAGGAGAAACAGCTAAGGTAAAATGTGTGTGTGTGTGTGTGTGTGTGTGTGTGTGTGTGTTCACGTTCACATGCACATGTGTACACACTTTTGTCTAGACAGGGGCCATGCATGCTCTTGTGGGATAGCCCCATGTTTGTGGATACATGTAAAGTCAGTGGATGACCTCAGATATTATTTCACATGAGCCTTCTGCCTTTTGTTTGTGACAGGGATGCTCATCAGCCTGGAACTTTGCCAAGTAGTCTAGCTAGCTGGCTAGCATACTATTACAAGAATGTACCACCTTGTTCACCTTTATACCTGGGTTCTGGGGAGTCCTTGGGCAAGTACTTGACTGACTGAGCATCTCCCCACTCTCTAATCTATCTTTCTTTCTTTCTTTCTTTCTTTCTTTCTTTCTTTCTTTCTTTCTTTCTTTCTT
>NC_034594.1:150920078-150956746 GCF_900095145.1 Mus pahari
CCCTCTCTCTCCCTCTCTCTCCCTCTCTCTCCCTCTCTCTGGCTTGTGGTTGTAGATAAGATTTCAGCTCTCAGCTACTGCTCCCGTCCCAGTGCTATGTCTACTTGCCTGCCTGCTGCCATGTTCCCCATCATGACGGCCGTGGGCTCACCCTCTGAAACTGTAAGCCCCAAAGAAACTCTTCAATAATAAGTTGCTTTGGTCATGATGCTTTGTCGCAGCAATTAAAAAACAACTAAGGCAAAGATCTTAAGTATTATCAAAAAGATCTCCTTGAAACATAAATTATAATGGGCTGCGAGTGCAGCTTAATAGTTAAACATGTGCCTAGCATGAATTGAAAAAAATAAAGACTTGTGCTAAAGATTCTACAAGAGATATGACTAATTAGAACTTTGTGATTGTAGAGAGTTAGGATGTTACAAATGGACAGCCATGTTATTTTACATTATCTTTGGTCTTCTTAGGGGACGCTTATTTTCTGTCTGTATCCGACATCCTGTTGGAGTTAACATGCAAAAGAAGGAAAGAGACAACAATAATAAAAATAAACCCGTAGAACACATCATCCTTGTGAACCACTAGCTTCCACTTCTACCAACCCAACAGCTGAGGACAGCATCTGAGATCTATGCCAGAGAAGTCCCTGCTCTGCTGTTAGCTGCTGACCTGAGAGCCCCCAACCAAGTATTTGGAAAACACCATGTGATCTGTGACTCTCCGTTCTGTAACTTTTAAAATGTCATGAAACCATCTCCACATTGGAGCATGTTATTTGGGCTGTGGTCCATCCTAAACGGTCCAGTAAGTGATTCTCTCATTCCCTTTGAGGTGAGAACTACACCAGGTACAGGAGTCGGAGAACAGGCAGTTAAACTAATGCCTCAGTCTGGATGACAGGATCTAGGGGGAGCTGAGCAGCTCATTTGACAGTTGGATAGATTATTCAGTAAATCTTGGGTTTATCTCTTAAGCCCAGAAGAAGCTGCACTGGGGAAAAACAAAAAGCAAGCAGTTTTCCACACCTTAAGACACAGCAGCAAGCATGAATATAAATATGTAGGTCCAGGTGAATTTACAGACAGCAGGCTGATAGGCTGCTTCTGGACAAAGAGGAGGCATTTGGGAACAAGTCCCCAGTCAAGTCCATGAATGGTCACAGTGTGACATGGTGTCTTAGGAAGAGAGTGACTTCTCAGCCAAGTGCACTAGGACTCCAGTCCAGTATGCTGGCAGTCCTTGTTTGGTCCTGACATCTTTTAAAGCATTTACAAAATGGCTACTTTATCCTGGACATTTTTTCTCAAGTGACAAATCCCTTGAGGTAAATGCCTGAAGCTGGCTGAAAGCAGATGAGGATTGAGAAACACCTTGGGCTTGCCATACTCACCCTGAATCCTCCCAGGAGACAGGGCAGTGGGTAGGAGGGCGGAGAGTTCACTCTGCAGTGAACGCCAGTGTGGCTATGTCTGGCAGCTCCCTCAGCACCTGGATTGTTTCATGCCCATAGGAGGTGAGACTAGACAGTGACAATAAAAATCAATGTAGTCATCCCCCAAAGACAGATAACAGCCTGACATTGCTTGATGGCTTCCTGTACAATCCCAAAGTGCTACTCTGGGACTGCAGACTCCAGCTATCTGCATGGGGAGAGCCCAGAGAACAAGATAGTAACTCCCACTGTATGCGAGAGGATCAAGGGACAGGGAGACGACTCTGACCCGTGTGTATCACCAGAAAGTAGTGCCAGCTTCATGTTGGGAAGTGAAGAGGCAGGAAGCCTGGGGCCCTCTCAGCACAGGAATGGAAGGTCTGTGTTGGAAAAGAGTCTAGTTGAGAGAAAAGAAAGCATTCTATCCCAGGATGTCAGCACCCCAGCCACAACTAAACAAGCCTCTTTGTCCGTGTCTGGCATCTTGTCTGATGTGATCCTGTAGTCTCTGTGACCACCGGGGCATCCTTCTCCTTTCTTGCCCCGCCCCGTGTCATCTACCAGCTTCTGGGCGCAAAGGTTCCAGTCCTCTCAGCTAACAAGTGAGCGTGTGACTCCAACCTTAATGAGCAACAGAGAGACTCCAGAGAGGATCAGGAGTAGGACATCCCTATACTTCTGTGTTGAGATGGAGAACCAAAGCGAACCACGTCAGCAGAAGGTGAGCAACACATTAAACAGAGGGGAAAGGATAATAAAACATCGCCTGCTGTTTAACAATCGCCGGGTGGAAACATTCTGGGAACTGTGCAGCTGCCGCACTTGATGGCTCATAAAGCCCCAGTAACGTCCGTCAAGGGCCTTTTTTTCTTGGTGAGGGACCATTTTTTTCCATGCAGTTATGATAGCATCTGGTTCCTGTCCCTAGAAGTACAGGGAAGCCACAGGCTCAGGCAGTGGCTGCCAGGGGAAGAACCGGACTGCAGAGGCATCTGGCTCCTTGGATGGCTTTGGGGGTTGCTTCTGACCTAAAGGGCATTATCATAAAAATGCAGATTAGGATTCAGTGGGAGGTCACTGTCACCTGTTGTGTGCTAGGAAGGCACTGGGTAGTTTAGGTCATGCATCCCCTCTACTGTGAGGTCGCCTTTCTCACCACTGCAAAAGCAGTGCTCTGTAGAACAGAGTCTCAGGCTGGGTAAAGGACACAGCGAGGCCACACTTAACAAGTGACAGGCTGAGTCCAAAGTGGCAGCCTTTCTTCTGTGTCATCATCCTGCGAAGATGGAGGATACATGGGATATGGCAAAAAAATAAAGAAAATTAAAAAAAAAAAAAGTCTGCATTTGCTTAGCACCTGGGTACCTGGGTAGATGTGTTGACAAGAGAGAATTTTTCCTGAATACTAGACATCAGTGATGGCAGTCCTAAGTATGTGTTAGTTTCCATTGGGTTCCCCAGACCTACATTCAGAAGTAAGGATGCCTGGGAATAAGAATGTGGTCCCCAGGGAGTGAGTGAGAACATGAAATGGGAAATAAAAATGAAAAAAAAAAAAAAAAAAGAAGCCGGAGACTGAGACAGTTCTAGACAAATCTGGTAGTGGGTGGTTTCTGATCCAGCCTGACCCTACTTGGGAACCCTCAGGGGTATACAGAGTTGTCCTGACCTGGGGCCAGACATGGGGGGGGGGGGTGCTCGCTGCTCCCTCCTGGCTGTTAAGCTCTGTGGCTGCTGTAGTAAGGAAGGGGTGAACATAAATCCAGCTCTCAGGCAGAGCAGCCTCCTGCAGCCCAGGGCAGGCTTTGCAGAAGAGGTATAGGAAGCAAAAGCATGTCTGAGAGGGGAATGTGGGGGGCTGGGCTGGGCAAGGCCACCATTACTCGTCTGGCAGGAAGCAAGCCAGCAATACCCAGGACTGAGAAGCAACCTGTAATGTAGTTCAAGCAGTTTACACTCACCCCTGTCTAGCTTACCAGTGAACGAGAGTCAGATTGTGGTTATTTTATTTGGTTTTGACAATTGCTGGGGGTAACCCCAATTTATTATTCTAACTGCTGATCTGGCTATGCGCTCAGCTGTATACCCCAAATACTTGCTGGTTCTTCTGGCTGTGTGTTCCTGGTCTGTCTTCTCTCATGGGAGCTTCCTTTTCCCTCCTTGTCCTGTCTTCTCTCCTTCCTCTGTAACCTCCAACCAGGTAATTCAAAACTCCCTCTAACCCCTCCGTAATTGGGCTCTGCCGTTTCTATTTAACCAATGGTTTTAAATTAAGGAACAAAGTTTGTACAACAAAAGCTGATAAAGGTAAAAACTTACTCCTAGGCAACTAGATCTTCTGGTACAGAATTTAGCATTACAATGCACAACAGACCAAAGCTCAACACCGGGGGTTTCTGCCCAACTCATGTGAATCCACAGGAAGAGTGTTGGTTTCTGTGGATTCAAAATGCTCTAGAATTCTGCTGCATGCTGCTACTGGCTTTGGAGAAAGGTGTGTGTGAATTCTGGAATCTGTGTTGCTTCACCACACAGCATGAGTTCAGATAGGAGAGCCCTATCCTGGGCGAGCCCTCGCTTTTCATTTTCCCTTTTTTTTTTGGTGGTGGTGGTGGTGGGGGTTTCCACTTCGTAACAAAAACCTGGAGGTTTGCCTAGCGATAATTTCCTTTGATTCTCAAGAAGTGGAGGTCAGCCTTATACTGTTATACCATATGACATGAAGTAACCCGATGAACTACTGCATATTGACCTGGCTTGAAGCTGAGATACCTTGACTCAGCTGACACAGGGACAACAGCAGACGGTGCAGTGGGTCTTGGAAGGGAAAAGACAGTTATGTTATTCAGGGAAGAAAATGGAATCTTCCCTCACATTTGGAGACTATATTTCTTACTTTTAGCCTGTGGTCTCTTTGATAAGGGCCATCTTCCACAAACTCTATAGACTCCTGAGATATAGTTAGGTTGACTGACTATTGTCAATACTATAGATTGATTGACAGTGGTGGATTGGTACTCTACTTTGCAGATGTCAGCCCTGCTTCAGCCTTAGCTTTGCCTGTTTGCTTGTCACTGTGAGGAGGGCAGGTCTTGATGGTGTCCTTGCTGACCCACTGCTGCACTGTGACAGCTCCTGTGTTCTATGTTCGCTGCAGAAAAATCACTCAAGCAGTTAGTGCTGAGGAGCTCACGGGGGGGGGGGGGATTATAGTTTTAACCTTTCAGATTAAATCAGCATGGCTTGACTTTTTTTTTTTAATCATTTTATTAGATATTTTCATCATTTACATTTCAAATGCTATCCCGAATAACCCCTATACCCTCCCCCACCCTGCTCCCCTTGACTTTTGTTTTGTTTTGTTTTGTTTGTTTAAAGCATCCACAGAGTGAGTAAAAATTGAGCACCAGGAGGAGAAATCAGAGTTCTTATAATTACACCTGTCCCCAAACTCTTGTGTTGGAAGCTTAACCCCCAATGCTATAGTACCCAAACGTGAGGCCTGTAGGAAGTAATTAGATTAGGAGGACTCTACTCACAGAGGCAGGACTGATGCCCTTCTAAAAGAGCCCTGAGGGAGTCCGTCCTTCTAGCCTATCATGTGAGGATATGTAGAAGGCACCATCCATGGGCTTGATCTTGCTGGTGTCTCGATTGCTTGTCTGTCCAGTCTATGGAACTGTGAGCAAAGATTTCTGGTCTTTATAAGTAACTTCATTTAAAGCATTTTGCTACAGTATCAAGAGTAGACTAAGATAGACTGATCATGTTAGGAAGGCATTAAGATAGGTCTTGAGAGGTGTGGCTGATGCTCAAAGGATGAGAGGGGACTTTGGGGTTTCTTCCTTAGTGTAAATGTCATAAAAACATCTCATGACTCTTAGTTTGGTCTGGAATTTAATAGCTATACTTTAATTGTAGGCTTAGAGTCACAACCTAAAGTTAGAGTTTTATATAGAGTTATGTTGAATTTTAATACTATTATGTTAAATAGTTATTTAAATAATATATTTATTATACCTGTAGAGCCCAGATGTGTGGTTTGACCTTTAGCTAGACTTGGGAAATTGTGATATTTTGTTTTCTTGTAGGCCAGGCTGACTATTCACAGTACAGCCAAGACAAACCTCATTCCCTACTTTTAACTCCTGGTGCCCCTGCCTACAGATCCCAAATATTGGGGTTATGGGCATGTGCCAACACATCTGGTTAGCCTCGTGACGCTTAAAGTCTCTAGCATCCAGTAGCCATTACACCCTTGGGGCAGTACAAAATATAACCAGGGCATTTCTGGAGCAAAGAACATGCCTGATCCGCAAAACAAAAATCTACTGAGCACATCTGAACCACAGGGCTGATTCCGCTGCATCAGCCCATAAAGTCAGAGCAGCAGCGTGAGATCTGAGGCCCATAAGACCAGGGCGGCAGACACTCTGCCATGCTACCAGAAAGGGGCTAGCATCTTCAACTGCCATCAGCCATGAGGGACCACACTCGGGATGGGTTCTAAATCACTGCAGACTGATGTCATACAGAAGCGATTTACACAAGGTGAGGAAAGCCGAGTGGAGAAAAGGGAAAAACGCAACAAACAAACAAACAAACCAACAAACACCCCAGAAATTTTTAAAAAACCAAGGAGAGCTATTTACAAAGCCAGAGACTAGCTGGGCATACCCCAACAGAAAATGCATTTCCCCAATAACCTTGTTGCACGGGGTCTTTGGATGACTTATCTTTGAATTGCTTCTGCTTATGGAGTCTCAGCAATGCCTTTCACTGTCAGGAAACCCTTCTCTTTTCAGACCTAGTCCTCATGACTAGCTCTGGAAGCTCAAAGGCCCCAGATTAATCACCTCCTCTCTGGCTGACATACACTTCCATCTTGTGCTGTCCACCAGAAGAATTACTGGGGACAGGGACACGGGTATGCTCAGCGCTGGCTAGTCTCAAGCCCTTTACACTGGACGTAAAGGGAGGCAGAAATTATAACTTTCCCATCTCAGGCTGGATTATGGAATTTTGTAGTAAAGATACTGCTAAAACCTTTGGTTGATGAGGAGATAAAATAGCTTTGATATGTGTCTGCTACAGGGAAACATACATTTTCAGTGACAGTTTGCACGAAGGAAGTTCACCTCCTATAACATGCACCTAGAGTTTACGCGTTATCTTACGTACTCACTGTCAGTGCTTGCAGCTAATGGGTTCATCGCAAAGTGGGGTTCCCGTATATAGAATCTGTTTTTATTCTCAAATGTAGAAAAGATGTCTGGCTACAGTGATGAGAGGGAGAAATATATCAGGATGGTCTAATGGGTCTGGGTTTTGCCTTGTGAGACACCAACAGTATAGTACAAAATACAGCTGGTGTGTGTCTGGATAGACCTCCTTCTTTCTGCCGGACCACTGTGGGCCATCAGTTGCTTTCCACAGTTGGTATTTTGGGTGGTCATTTTCTCTTGTTGTTTTCATGGTTCCATCTATAAGTTGCTTCGGAGGCAGTCGTGTGGCTCCTTCCAGATCGCTGGCTTTCCAAGGCTGAGGGAGCGTGCTTGCCTCCACACTAGTGTCTGACTTAGGAGGGCGTCACGCTTTCTTGGGGTATACTGAAGGGTAGAATTCATTATGCTCACTAAAACTATTCCAGTCAAATTTAGCACAGTGTCCAGAGGATGCAGAGGTGGGGTAGGGGCTGCCGCTGCTGCCGCTGCTGCCGCTACTGCCGCTGCTGCCGCTGCTGCCGCTGTTTGGTTTTTGTGTCTGTGGTTGAGTTGACTTAGTCTTCTCACTGGGAAAAGAAGGAGATCAGAGATGTTATCCCTGCAGCTGGGTGTGCTCAGAGCGAATACCGACACGGGCTCTGAGAAACTTGGCACTGTGCCACATCTTCCTGAGCGATGCGGAGGAGAGTGGGTATTACAAAATAATAAAATCCAAAGTGACATTATGTGGGATATTAAGTTTGAATGAAACTTTAAGATGAAGCACGGGCTCCTAAGCATTTTTTTTTTTTTTTTTTTTGCTAGATTTGGACAGCTTGAGTAAATTTTCCTGTCACTCCGTCTGAATTATCATATGTTCTGGAGAAAAGGAATGCGTTTTTGCATTTACAGAGTAAAGCATTTTGATTTGTTTAGAACTATTTTCCAGTTTTTCTGTTTACTACCTTACTGAGTTTAGCTTTTGCTCTGTTGTTTCCTTGCTACTCTTTCTTTTGGATTATACCGTTCTTTTCTGTAGCATTTGGAACCTGAGATTTAATGCATCCTTTAAATTGCTATTAATACTTAGGCTGCAATTTTTTTTATTACTGACCATGTTAGTTGTAGTTTATAGATTCGGATACATAGTGGTTCATTAACATTTTGGTAGTATTCTCTCTCTCTCTCTCTTTTTTTTTTTTTTACTTAATATCAACCATATCTTAAAAATAAAAAAGAATACATTTCCAAGGGAAGAGGGCCTCTGTCTCCCAGTGCTAGGGCCTCATTCATGTTAGGGAACGTTTTCTTTCATTGAGTTATAGCCTAGAAGAGTCTTTTGGTTATTTTACTTTTAAACCTTTCTAGATTAATTGCATTGTGATCAGATAATATTGTGTCAATTCATTTATTCATTATTTATGTGTATATACACAATGTATGTATTTCTGTGTGTGCATAATTGTGTGTATGTGTGTGTGTGTGGTGTGAGGGATATGTGCGTGCACACGTGTGCATATGTAGGCACCGTGGTGCCTGTGTGGAGATCAGAGAGCAACCTCAGCCTTCAGTCCTCGTGACATCCCGTGTTTGAGATAGGGTCTCTTGCTGGTTCTTTCTCTGGGTTTGCTAGGCACTCTGGCCTGTGCGCTTCTAGGAGTTTCTCATCTCTGCCCCCTACCTCTCCCTCGGAACACTGGGATCACAGATGCACCTCCATGGCCACCTTTTTTGTGGGTTCTGAGGCAGATGGAAGCCCTCACACATGTAGTGAGCACTTTAAATCCCAGAGCAATCTCCTTGGCCCATGCTGCTGCTGCTGCTGCTGCTGCTGCTGCTGCTGCTGCTGCTGCTGCTGCTGCTCCTGTTCCTTCTCCTCCTCCTCTTCCTCCTCTCTCCCTTCCCCCTCCTCCTCCTCCTTCTCCTCCTCCTCCTTCTTCTTATTTCACATACCATGTAGAGGTTTTCTCTGTGATTTAATAAGTAGTAAAATAATATGAGTTGCAGTAGAGAATATGCATGCTCTGTAATGTAGTTGCAAAGTATAGTGTAGGTTTAGACCTCTTTATTTATCACGATCAGCTACATAAAGGAAACTTTATGACATTGAGACTTTTAAGTGTACAAGTCAGTGTCATTAGTTTTATTCACAGTGCTGTACAGCTGCCATTGCTATCTGCTTCGAAAACTTTCATCACTGTAAGTGAATACTTTGTAACCAATGAGCAACAAGTAAATCTCCATCTGCCTATTGACCTCTGGTTTATCTTCTGTCTCTAGGATTTGCCTATTCTGGACTTGTCCTGTAAGCGGAGTCAAACAGCATGTGTCCCTTTCATGGCTGGCTTCGTTGGCTATGTTGACACAATGTTCTTAAGGTTTGCCAGTGCAGTGGCGTGTGTTAGAATTCAATCCCTCTTTATGCCTAAAGAATGCTTCTGTGTGTGCACATGCTGTACTTCAGTTGTCTGTTCTTCTGCTCCTAGACCTTTGGGTTAATTTCTCTTCTGGCACCATTGTTGAAGAAAGTGTGATGGACATTAGCAGGTAAAGCAGCTCTTTGGGTCTCTGTGTCAACTTTTTTTGCCTGTTCACCTCTGGGTGGAATCGTTGAGCTCCATGGCAGGCAATTGCACATGCAGCTTTCTAAGGAACCACACTCTGCACTGATGTTTTCCATGGCAACCACACAATTTTGCGTTTCTCCCAGGATGGCTCGAGGGCTCCTGGTTGTTTGTTTTGTTTTGTTTTGTTTTTTTCAAGCCTCACTATTTGTTTTTCTTTTAAAATGACAACAATCCTAGTGGGTGTGAGATTGTATAATGTGGGTTTTTTTATTTGCATTTCCCTAATAGTTAATGATGTTGGTCAGCCCTTCGTGTATGTATTGGATGCTTGATTATCTTCTTTGGGAAAAAAAAATGTCAGTTCAAATCCCTGTTCTGCTGTCTAAGCTTTCTTTGGCTGTTGAGTTTAGAATCTCTGTAGAAACTCTGAATATTAAGCCTGATTTGCAGACACTTTGTCATTCTTTAGGTTGTCTTTTATTTCTCTTCTAATAATCCTTTGGGGGCACAAAAGCTCAGATCCCATTACTGATGGTTGTGAGCTACCATGTGGTTGCTGGGAATTGAACTCGGGACCTCTAGAAGAGCAGTCAGTGCTCCTAACAGATGAGCCACCTCTCCAGCCCTGGCCTGCTTTTCTTAGCTGTTGTTGCTCATACCTGGAACATCCTACCTAAGAACCCATGCCAAGTCCTATCTTCGATTCGATGTATATTTTTCCTAAGAGTTTTATAGGCTCAGCTTTTACATTTAGTTGTTTATCATTCTGAGTGAATTTTTGTGGATGGTGTGAGGCAAGGAGTTGGCTGCATTCTTTTGCATATACAAATCCAGCACACCAGAAAAATCTGTGATTGATCTTGATATACTTGGGCCTCTTAGAGCCATGCTAGGCTGTTTGGGAGCCTGAGATAAAAGGAAAAGTCCAGTGGTGGTGATTGTGTCTTCAGATGGGATTTCAGGCTAGACATCACACGGGACGATGTGTTTACTGAGTTTTTTTTTACACCAATTGCAGTTGTATGTAAGACAGGCAACTGGCCTTTCTGTCCCAGCCTCAGCCCTGGGAAAAGGCTCTGGCTAGCGTTTCCTCTATTTCTCTCCCCAGCTTCTATCGTTTCTCTTTTTCTTTCACTCTAACTCTTTTGAAGCAGCTACTGTATATATATATATATATATATATACCATTTAAAATAAAAGTGTTATAATTTTGCTATGAAATGTGGCTTTCAGGGTTGCAACATCTTTTATCTTGTTTGGGGGCTGGATCTTACTTTGTTATAAGGATCATAGACTATAGGTGAAAACCGGAGGTCCTCTCCACTCTCTAGTTTATATTTGATGAGTATGAAGCTCATCAACTTTGGCAACAGTCAAAATTACTGTGGTCACAAAGTTAAAAAACACATTACTACACTTCTTAGTTCTGACTCAGTCACAGCCTCCTTGAGTGGTAACATTTTCAAACTGTGCAAATATCCTCAACATGTTCAAGTAGGGATAGGCCACAAACCCAGCCAAGAGCTTACGTGGTCAGGCCCAGATAAGCTTCTGGGAAAAAGATGCTACCTCGTAGAATTCAAAGTAACACTTGGCTGAATACATTTCATGTGGATTGGAAAGATGCAAGTTGGAGGAAGGCCAGTTGGCTGAAGGAGGAGGAGTCAACTTATTTTCCATAATTTGAGATGTTTTTTTAATAAGATTTTGAGTTCCTTTTAACTGCCATAAGTCCTATGAGTGAAGGCCGTATTTTATTGCTCTACAAAATATAGAGTCTCTTTACAGTTTGTTCCTGGGATTCTTGCTATAACTCCATACCCTAGTTTCCTAAATTCAACATTCATTGAGGATGCCTGAAACCTTGGATGGAGTACATTATTTCCTATACACACATCATAATTTAATTTATAAATTAGGCATGGCAAGAGCCTACTAATAATTGATAATATATATATATATATATATATATATATATATAATTATTACAGTATACTATAATAAAAGTTGCATGAATGTGGTCTTTTCCTTAAAGTATCTTGTGAAACGGCATTCACCCTTCTAGGGGTGATGTGAAAATAACTCAATGCCCATATGATAAGAGGATGTCAATGCTGCAGGCCTTCTGGGTATCATATGGGGAAGGGGCAGAAAGACAGTTCATAGCCCAGGAAGGATGATGGGAAATGACATGAGATTTTATCATGCTGCTCAGAACACGATGCAATTTAAAACTTATACATGGGGTACTTCTGGAATTTATGGTTTACTATTTAAGAGCTGCAGTCGATCATAGGTGTTGAAACTGGATTAAAGGGACTATTATGTTAATCAGCCTGGGTGCATTCAAGTGGTTGGGCGGTACTTGAGGCTACTGTCTTAGTTTTCCTCTCAACAGTTCTGGAATCTGAGTTTGAGCATCTAGGGAAGTGAAGCTGAAGAAAGGTGGAAATCAAACCCGGCTGGGGTTTGGCCTCACCTGCCCCTCCCCAGTGCATTCCTGCTTCTCACTGCAGGTTGACTTCCATGAATGGGGAAGAGAAAGGCACAAGCTGGCCCCGAAGGTCTCCTTCCTTTGTCTCCCTCTGAGGCACTCAAAAGCATCAATAACGGTGTGGTGTGGGAAAGCACTGGCTGAACAGGACTTCACAGGTCCCCCTTGATACCTTCCACTGGGAGCCTCCCCACAATGCCTTTGAAAGCACTCTGTCAGCCAATGGCTGCTTCAGGCAAACGTGGAGGAGACCTCAGAGGAGTCCTCAGTGGGAAAGACCTGCCCTGCCCCAGAAACTGCCCTAGTTCTCAGCCAGCAGGCTCCTCTGCAGGAGAGAAGCACCCCTCAGGTTTTGATTTCCTTCTCCCTCTCCTTCTGTCCTTAGGGCCAGGGAAACTCTCAGCGGGGCTTGGCTTTCTAACAAGCATCAGTGCCTAGATATCTCACATTCCCTTGGTAGAGACAAAGTCTCTGCATTAGGAAGCCCTTAGCTGTGCCTTCCATTTGAGTTTAAGAAAAAAAGAGATGCTGGATATTTAGGTCTGTCTATTCGTTTCTGGTATTTTGAGCTGGCCTTAGGGTTTTTTTTTTTTTTTTTTTTTTTTTTTTTAATACTTACGCTTCCACTTCCCAAGAGTTGGCATTACAGGTGCAGTTCTTATCAATCAGCCTGCTGCCATGGAGCCTTTTGTCACCCTGCCGCCCTAGGCTGGCTCCAGATCATATTTACACTAACATCCTACCTCTCAATAGTGACCATTGGTTGATTTTAATTGAGTAGAATTAGTCCTGAGCCATTGGTTGATTTTAATTGAATAGAATTAGTCCTGAGCCATCAAGATAAGAAGATCATAGGACATCAGCATTTACGGTTACAGTATAAGCAAATGCTTGTGTGTGGTACCCAGAGGAGACATCTCTCTATACGAAGAAAAGCCCTGCTGGACACAGTGGGCACAGCGGGCGGTGGAGAGGACAGATATTGTTTACAAAGCAGTGTTCAGCATATGAGTTAAATAGACCCCAGGCATGAAGCAGAGAGTGTATATTGTCCAGAATACTGCGGTTAGGCAGACATATCCCATCAGGACCACGGAGTCTGCAAGCCTTGGTATGTTTCTCTGGGCTTCCTTTAGGTCACAATGGCCCACTTGGGGTGACAGCTACCCAGTGCTGGTGTGATCTTCACTTCCCTTCTCTATAAGGGACTTGAGCACCTGTAGATTAGGGGTAACCAGAGAGTTCTGGGAAGCCATAGTGTGTGGACGGGTGACAGCGTACATTGTTTAAAGCATCTAATTTTTCTACCCAAGCAGAATATTTTCAGCTAATGTTTTTTTTTTTCCTTGAATGCTTGCCCATGTCATTTTATATGAACAAATCCATATGAACCTCTGGTTATCCCATTATATGATAACATCTTATTTAATGAATACCCTGCTGTATATTTAAGTGACTTGCTATGATAAATGCTCTTTCTCTGCGTATCCTTGCATGAGACGTCCTGTGCATATCCCTGTTTGCTGTAGGTCTAGCAGGAAAATCTTTGGGGCTGCTATTGTTAAGCTGCTTGGGGCAGAAGGCCACATTCTGCCTAGGTGCTGAGGACCCAGTCCCCTGGAATTGTACCAAGACTGAATGTAACCTTTGCCCTTTGATAGCTTAAAATTGTATAATGTTTGAAAATTTCCCCATGATTCCTTTGGTTAGTGGTTTGTGCTATAGTTTTTTTTTTGTTTGTTTGTTTCTTTTTTTTCATACTCCTCTTGGATATTTGGGGGTTTTCCTAATTTCTAAAGAACTCCATTATGTTATTTTAAAAGTATGAATTGAGTTACCCAAAATATTTTAATTTTTAATGAAACTGCAGTGGCCATGCTCCTTTTATAATGTAACCCCATTATCATTTCCCAACCCTGGCATGGAGCTGTGCACACTCAAGGGACTACATAAATGCTTTTAAATGAGAGAACGATCCATTATCTAAGTATGCCATTGACATACAGGGTTGGCTAATAAAGTAACACGAGAATTTTTTTCTTGACCATTAGGAATTATAATAAGGAAAACTTTTATAATGAATTGCTCTAGGGAGGGAAGCTGCAAGGTATACAGCAGGTCCTATCTGTGGCCTTAGAGTGCAGCTCATCGCAGAGGACAGATGTTCTCAACCAAAGCAAAAGTACGCACTGACTGTGCCAGACACTCCTGCAACCTCAGAACCCAGATGCCTGAGGCAGGGAGATCATGATTCTGATGCTGGGGCTGCAGACTGAGATTCCACATCAAAACAGACAAAGAAACAACAACAACAACAACAAAAATAGTACATCAGATGTTTTTTCAAGTCAAGCAGTATTTTACACATATAAACTGTGACTAGAAGAAGAAAGCTTAGAAGTCATAATGTCCCCACTCATCATTTCCTAAGGAAATAAGACAGCAGTATGGTCGAGATCTCTGCAGACTTTGTTCATCTCTCTCCTCTTCCCCTCGGGACACCCGGCATACATGTTTCTCTAAGCAATGTGAAACATTGTGTCACAGTTTTAGAGTTTTTACAAATGTTCCCATTCATGTTTCTCTTGCAACATTTTTTCCTCAGCGTTCTGCTTCTGGGATTGAAACATCTTAATAAACTGGGGCTGATCTAGTCTGTAGAAATACCACAACTTATTTATCCTCGCTCTTCACCATCATCCCAATATTTTGTGTTTGTGCACACTGTTGGGAGCATGTCCATCACCTTCCCTTGTGTGCATGTGCAAGCTTTCGAAGGTAGTATTGAGATTGCTCCAACATAGAGATGTGCGCTCCTTTTCTAGAAGCTGCCAAATTGCTTTTTGTGGTTTAAGGTAATACAGAAATACTTGCATTTTCCCCGAGGAAGTCTTGCAAAAATTATGCCAGTTATTATTTTTGAGTGCTGGGGGCCAGAAGTGCTCCAAGGATGAACACACATTTCAGTCTGCATCTTTTCTGCTTTGGGAAACAGATAAAAATACTGAGGATCTTGCCCAGGCTTAATAGCAAGGGGCAGAGACCTAGTCAACTGTCCTCAAACCCATCTCTTAGCAGCAGTCCAAACTCCAGGTGGTAGCAAGACATGAAGACAGCAGCCAAAGACTCTAAGGGGGGGGGGGGGGAGGCAGGACGAGCCTTAGGCAGGTGCTGCTGTTCCATGGTGTGGAAGAACAAGCAGATGGTGACTGGATTTATCCAGCATCCAGACAAATGAGTCTGACCAAAAGTCCGTTCCAGGCTCCATATGCTCCACATTTAGTCCCATCCTTTCCTGCCTGCTTCACCGTGGAGGCGCGTTGCTCATATCTTCATGCACTTTTAAAGTTCCTTTTAACCTAGGACAGGCGACTTGCCACAGAAAGGTCAAATAAATTTTTTAGAAGCAATAATGGATGCAACTTGTACATGTGAATTTTAATTGCAACACTCTAATCCCCATTCTAAGTGCCAAACTTTCAGGATTAATTTGTTGCATGTGTTGGTAACAGGGCACTCAGTCTTCAGAGCGGATTCATTGCCCGAGGGCCCTCATTTGCTAATGAGTAATTGTTGCAATTTTCGGAGAAAATGCTACTGGTACAATCATGTTTGAGCATTCATCAAATATGACGTGAGCCCAGTTAGGAGAAACGTTAGCGTCCTTAGCCTGCAAATAAAAGCCAAGCATTCATCTCCCGCATGGTAATTTCCCTAGGCTGGTCACCTCCATTATCATTTGGAACAACCGGTGAACTGTAGGTAGCACCGTTCTTAGGTAGTACCTGGGGGGGAGGAGCAGGTTTTAGCACGGATAGTCTGCAGTCTTGTTCCATTGCCTCTTGTCACTCAGGCCCATTTTGGAAGGGGTGGAAGAGGAAGCCACTTCCTAGGAATGCATCTCTGTGTGCACACATCACAGACAGCACTGACATGCTAATTACAGCTTTAGACGGAGCATTTCCTCTTTCTGCATTTTGTTTGCAAACACCCAATTATTTCCATCCTGCGGTCTGGAGAAGAGTAAAATAGGAAGGCAAATCCAAGAGAGGTGATCAGTCGTTTCTGCAAATCTGGCTGCCTGCCTATCTCCTCTGTTGTGGTTTTTCTTCCCGACAGGTTGGAATTTGAACTCTGCTTGCTTCCCAATTTAGTTATTCTTTTAGATTCTTTTATTATTGTTATGATGATGATGGTGTGTGTGTGTGTGTGTGTGTGTGTGTGTGTGTGTGTGTATGGGGTTACCTGCATGTATATAAGCATACCCTGTGCATGTAGTGCCCACGGAGGCCAGATGAGGGCACCAAATCTTCTGGAACTTTCTTTACAGTTGTGAACTGTCCTGTGGGTGCTGGGACCCAATCCTGGGCTCTATGCAAGAACATCTAGTGCTTTTAACTCCTGAGCCATGTCTCCACCCCCTAGTTATCTTTTTAATCATACTTGTCTGTGGACCAGTGGTTGAGATTCCATAGCTATATCAAGGAGTTCAGCCTTATCTATTGTGGGATATAGAAATAGCACCTTGTGCCTGTCTAGACTGAACTGAACTGATGTCCCATGTACTTGTGGCATGTTTCTGCACAAGACACTGCTGCTTCCTCTGGGACCACTTAGGCTATGCAGCATCGTGGAACCTAGACATATAGAATCTTGGGATTGACTAGTCAATGAAGGAATGAATGGGAACATTGTGGTTACCTGAGCTGGAAGAAGAACTGAGTTCTTAAGCCAAAACCAAGCTATGTTCTGGAGCAGCAGAAATAAAAAAATATGTTTGAAGAATGGAATAAAAATCTCATACTGGTGAGGATAAGCCTGTTCTTTTGGTGAAACCCCATTTGCCTGTTTTTGCTTTTGTTTCCTGTGATTGGAGGGTCTTGTAAATTAGTTGAACTGATAGCCCAGACAAACCTGTAGTCCCAGCAACTGGAAGGCTGAGGAATGATTTCTGTGAGTTCAAGATCAACCTGGTTAACAGAATGAGTTTGAGGCCAGCCAGGGCTACAGAGCAAGCTCCTGTCCTATACAAAAAAATAAAACAACGCCTCCCCACAAAAGACCCAAAAAGAAAAGACGAAAGCTAATAATAAACAAACTAATAAAACAAGATATTTAAAATACTGCCTACACCGGAGTCTTTGAGAGCTTCCCATGTGTTCCTTTTGTGAGTTTCTGAGTTTGGGGGTTTTGTTTGTTTTGATTGTATTTTCCCTGGTTCTGGGGATTGAACCTAGAGACTCACACACGGTCTCAGCCCCTGAGTTCAGTCACAGCTCATCAGCTCTTAGATTTAGGTTTTTGGGTGGGTTGTTTTTGCACAGCGAGCTCAATCTGCTCTCAGTGCTCTATACAGAAAGGCCCAGCTTTCCCAGCGCTGTTTTCAGAACAGGCTGTCCCTTCTGCTGTGTGTGTCTTGGCACCTCTATTAGGAATCAGTTGGCTGTAGATGCTGGGTACCTGTCAGCGGATGAATGGAGAAAGAAAGTGTGGCTCTCTATGCACAATGCAGTGCCATCCAACCATAAAGAATAATACAATCCTGTCAGTTTTGGCAAAACAGGTGGAGCTGGAGAACACTGTGTTAAGTAAAACAGGACAAACAAAATGACAGGCACCCCTGCATCCCATCTCATACCCAGAGCAGCTAGTGTTGACCTGAGCGTCAAGCAGTGGGTAAAGTGGTCAAAAGGAGCTTTGATTTCTTCAGCCATGTGGTATTTATGAAATGAAATACCACACTAGACTCCCATCATGTATGCACTTAGCACATTTTAGTCAAAAAGGACATAAAGTTAAAAACAAATGGCAGGATGGGAGACAAGAGAATGATGGCACAGTCTGGTGATCCAGTGCAAGGCTGCTCCTGTTTCTATCCAGGCACAAAGCTCAGGCATGTGGAACACAAAGTCCATGACTAAGGTCTCTTCCTCTTTCCCTAATATTTTCCCCCCACTTGTAGTCCATGGAAGAATAAGGAAATCCAGAAAGGCCCTAGGTTATCTCAAGAACAACCTAGCCCCATTTTTGGAAATAGATTCTGATTATAGCACATCCATTTCCTCGTGCAGTTGACTGTGCCTGATCTTGGACACAGTGCTAAAGATCATGCGATTGATTCGGTTGTTTTAGGTATTTATTTGTGTGTGTGTGTGTGTGTATGTATGAACTCTGTTTATTTATGTGTCCAGGAATGTGTGTTTATATATGTGTATGTATATGATATTTGTGTATGTGTACACGCATGTGGCCTGTACTGCAATTCTGAACAGTGTTGGATTACTTAGGGGTGATGCAGCAAACATTCTAAATTGACTTTTTGGTTCTACCTTCTCACAGGTTTTCTGAAACTTATAGCCAGTCAGAGCAGCTTCTCATTGGTCAATAAGCATACAGGGGCCCAGTGGCAGTAGCGGTCTATGGTCATCTGCTGGGACAACCACCAAAGAACAAAGAAGTGAATGCAGAACACTGCTTCAGCCCTGACTAGGACTGATTCATTGCCTCCCTGGGGACACTGCCTGGTGGCTCTCAAGGAATCTAGGAGCTCAGTGCTGCCCCTCCCAGTTGCTATGTGTGTCGGGGTACGGAAGTAGCAAAACAGTACCCGCCAAGGCGGTCCAGCCAAGGCTGGTATGAGTCAAAGAGCAAGTGTGGATGTTCGCCTAGTTTCACAACTGCTTTGAGAAGATAAGTTTAGGTCTCTGTGGGAAATATCTTGAGTAGACTCGTGTTATACAGAGCTATCATCCTTGCATGGCAACCTCGATCTTCATGAGGTCAGCCATACCTGCTGGCAGAAGACCACTAGGATCAGGCTTAGTAACTATCGACATTCCTGCACAGGAAGCAGAGGTACAGGTGTTATCAGACTCTCACCTGTCCTGGCCAGTCCTATTTATTCCTTCTCTGCGCACATGTGATCTGAGCATATGGGTCCAGGGAGGGACTAGATATATAGGCTCAGGGAAGTTAACTGAGGGGAACTCCATCTGCATGGACAATGGAGAAGCTGTCACCCAGGCTGGTGAAGACTTCCCCGTGTGGGTGCTTTGGGGTCACCCGGGCTTCTCTAGGCACCCCTCGCATGCTCTGTACGTAAGCCTCATTGGTTTTCCCAGACTGTGCTTAAGTTTGTCATTAGGCCCTTATGAGGAAGGGCGGGGCATTGTTTATGTCTCCCTAGGGGAGAAATTCCCTTGACAAAACAGTAGAGGGTTTTCTAACACTCTAAATGTCTTATTCCTGAGCTCATCATGGAGAATGGGAGGGCTACTTTGAATTATGATGCTATGGGATGGCTGTAACTGTGTAGATATCAGATGGCTGTGAAACATACAGATATAGGACGCCTGTAAAACATACAGAAAGAATGCCTTGCAAAACTTAGTCTGTCACGTTTTCTTTTCCAAAGAATGTAAACATTTCCTTTTCTTGTGTGTGTTATGAGTGTTTTGCTTACATGAAGCAACATACAACACTTGTATGCAGTGCCTGCAGGAGCCAGATGGGGGCATCAGATTCCCTGGAACAGGAGTTCCAGATGGTTCTGAGTTGCCATGTGAATGCTGAGAACTGAACTCAGCTGGAGCCTCTGAAAGAACAGTAAGTGCTGGTAACTGCCAAGCGGACTCTCCAGTCCTGGCTACAGCCTTCTAACACCAAGTTTATAGTTGCTTCCTAAAATACAGAGACTGGCATATTTTGTACTAGAACTAGGCCACGAACTCTGAAGAGGGAGGAAGTGAGGGCATGGCTGTGGTTTCCTTTACTTGTATCTTCACAGGGCAAACACAGTATTCATGGCAAACACCAGCTCTAGTTGGGTGGCTTTGGGGTATTGGTACCCTTGATCATAACTACCGAGGACACCATCTTGTTTTGCACTTATAATAAAAAGCCAAAAAAAAAAAAAAAAAATAGCAGAGACACAGAGTTGTCAAGCCATGGCCTAGACCTTCCAGTTCTCCAGAGACCTGGTGCTCTGCACGTTAGTTGCCCAAACCACTAGACTTGGGGCTTTGAACTCAAGGTGTTTTGATGTAAGTTACCTTCTACAAAGATGTCAACGGGGAATGAATGAATGAATGAGTGGGTGATACTTATAAGAAGTCCCAAGAAGATTCAGAGAGACTTTGCCTGCCCAGTGATTTATGCTCAGATTGTAGACAAAGTGTAGTATAAGATATATTAAGTCCAACAGAATGGGCAAATGGACGCCATGGGAAATGAAATGGGTCACATGACGGCTAAGATGCTTTCTGTCTTCTACCCATGCTTGCCTAGTAGGACCCTACAAGAAGACAGCCTACCCCTTCCAGTACCCTGGAGGGCAGAGTAGCCACTGTGTTTGTATGCCAGCCTGAGAAAATAAGAACTGTACCAGCTACCACTGACTGATCAACCCATTACACATGCTGTCTCAGGTCCTCACATCGGCCCTAGTAGATATCACCTCTATTTTGTACAGGATGAAACTGAGTGCTACCTGACTCTACCTGCCTTTGGGGGTTGAAGGTGAGGTGGTGCAGAGTCAATGACACCGACTCCAGGAACTGGTGAAAAAGGCTGCAGCTAGCTCATCTGAACACTGTTGTCAGGTCCTTTAATACCCTCTACCCACACCCAATTAGCCCCAAGAAAGCATCTCTTCTAAATAGCAGTTCCTGATTGGCTGGCACTGTCTGCATCAGCAATCCTTGGTCTCTCAGACAGTCCTCAATTAGGTCCTCCTGCAGGAGATGCTTTTGTGGCTGTGCATGGCCCAGCATTTACATAGTAGTGGCCCTGCCGCTGATCCTGCTACAACTGAGAAAAGTCAGGTGACTTGCAGTGTCTCAGGGCTCAGAAGTAGAAGTGAGGTCAGAATGTATGCAGTGGCAAAGCAGTTATCAAGCTCGAGGTCCCCACAGCAATGGGTGTCTCCAGAAGATCAATATTGTGGTGGATTTTCTTCAATTTTTTCTTGACTGGAAAGGCTAAGTAGGAACCAGAATGCCCTGGAGCATGATAGAAGTGAATCTAGAGAAATGAAGGGCCTCATAGACTCCTGGGGACCATGAAGGCAGTGGTTAGGGGCGCTTCTTGAGGCAACTCTGTCCCCATCTCTGTGTGTGCAGCATATGTTCTTGCTCTTGGTGTGTGCAGCATATGTTCATGTTCTTGGTGTGTGCAGCATATGTTCATGCTCTTGGTNTGCTCTTGGTGTGTGCAGCATATGTTCATGTTCTTGGTGTGTGCAGCATATGTTCATGCTCTTGGTATGTGCAGCATATGTTCATGCTCTTGGTGTGTGCAGATATGTTCATGCTCTTGGTGTGTGCAGCATATGTTCATGCTCTTGGTGCAGCTATTGCAAGCCTAACTTGGGGGCCACCTCAGCTTGTATGGATTGGGAGTCAAGGTGTGAGAGGAAGTGGCAGGTTGTGAGATTGATCTGTGCCGTCAGTGAGTTTGACTCAATTCCGGGACACTAGCAGTGGATGAATGTGAGATTTCATTATGTATTAACACCTCAGAGACAAACCCATGCCTCCTATTCTCTAATCGGGAATATTGTGTCGCAAGCTTCATGGTCTAAGATTTTCCATGAATGATTTTCTTCATGATTCATTGTAAGATACATTTTATTATTGCTGTGCTGCAGAGATTGAAAAAAATAAAGTATATTCTCCTCTATCTTTGTAAAATGTAGACTTCACTTATATCTAATCAGGCCATTCCTACCTTTCCTAGCCTTTCCCCAAACCTCCCTATTCCTTTATGTGTCAGTCAGCTTTCTGTTGCTGTAACAAAAATCCCTGATATAAAAAAAGGAGGAGGAAAGGCAACTTTCTTGCTTCCATGATGTGAACTGCTGTATTCTGCTATGTCTTCACAGATTGATGGATGGCACTTTTAAGATGGTGAGCTAAAATGGATAAAATGGACCACTCCTCCCCCTGATTTGTTTGTTCCAGAGAAAGCTAACACATTGGCCCTTAGTCTCAATATTTTTTTAAAACATACCTTTTATCTGAATGTCTGAGTTTTACTTTTATCTGTCTTAGTTGGTATCTTATTGCTGTGAAGAGACACCATGACCAAGACAACTCTTATAAAAGAAAGCATTTAAATGGAGGCTTGCTTACAAGTTTAGAAGTTAGTCCATTATCATCATGAGGGAGACATGGTACTGGAGAACTAACTAAGAGTTCTACATCCTGATACATAGGCAGAGAGAGGAGGAGCAGGAGACTGGAGCTGGGGTGGGTTTGCTAACCCTCAAAGCCCACCCCAGTCACACTCTTCTTTCAGCAAGGCCATACCTACTCCAATACAGCATCGATTCCTAATCCTTCTCAAACAAGCCACTGTCTAATGACTAAGCATTCAAATATATGAGCATATGGGGTTCATTGCTTTTCATACCATCACAGTCTACACAGACAAGAACTCCTTGTTGACTCTGGTGTTTGCTCTGTACCTATACTTAGACCTCGACATGTACACAGGATAGAGTCCTTGGGCACCTCTTCCCCAAACCTGTGCATCTATGCTGTATTCTCCTCTCAGGTAAACCCCAAGCCTCAGCTCTTTAAAAGCCACTGTATCATCATCACTGAGTCAGTGTCAACATTGCAATACGTTTTTGTACAGAGGATTACAGAAAACAAGCTTAATTGACACAGGCTAGTGCTGGAGGATTCCCAGAATAAGGAACTGGGATTGATGGCAAAATCCCAAGCCACAGCCTAGACCTTCCAGCTCCCCGGGGATCTGGTGCCCTGCATGTCACTTGCACAGAGGTGCTTCCTGGATGCTGCCACATCAGTAGGCACACCAAAAGTTTTGAAGGCCACCTGTAAATGCCTAGGTGTAGGTGCCTCCCTTCTCCCTCCTGGCCTCTTCCTCCCCGCCAAACTACTCAAAATGAACACTAGTAGTCTGTGACACCCCTATACCAATCTAGCTGCCATTGCCTGGAGAATCTATTTGATCCCAAACCCAGTACAAAGGTTGAGGGAACATGGCAGAGACTGGAATCAACTGGGGACAGGGCTGAGATCTTGGATCACTGAGCAGGCAGAGGAGGGAGGAGGTGGAGAGGTAGAGCACTATAGGGTGCTGACACCCTATAGTGTAGAGTCTGAGAGAGGCAGAACTCTGGTCCCCAGACAGATGAGCTCCCCTGGAAAGGAATACTCCCTGTCAGGCCCAGAGAATGCAGAGGTTGCAGGGCATCCTTGGACAGCCAGCTGCTCTGACTGGAAAAACACAGAGTGCAACCTTCCTATTGCAGTCTGAGCATAGCCGGATTGTTCCTGGTGGAGGGTGCTTACCACCCAGGCTTGCTCCTGTGCAGTCACCCTTCCTTCCCGCAGAGCTGTCCTCGGGGACGCTTGGATCTGGAGTATGCTTGCCCAGAGCATCAGAAGTGCACCTCCCGCTCACACCACACCTTACTATTCTAAATACACATCTCAAGCCAAAGTTGCTAACGAGCTCGGAGAAACGGGTGAAAACGAAGACAGTGGTGGTGATGAAGGAGCTGAGCCAGCATTTCCAAGTAAGCAAATGCCGGCGGGAAAGGCTGCTGCAGGACAGCAGGCAACTACTCGAGGAAAAATACTGTGTGAAGGCTGAAAACCAGCTTTTCATGGAATACCTGTGTGAGAAGAAACAGGAGGAGCTGTGGAAGCAGTACGTCCAAGAATGTGGCGAGATAGAATGAGAGAGACAAGAATTGGCATCCTGATACAACCAGAAAAACGCAGCTCTTCAAGCCCAGCTCCTGCAGGGCAGAAAGACCCAGAAGGATTTGAAGCAGCAGTTGCAGGCCCTGAAGCCAGTTTACAAGGTAAAGGAGGGTCAGGACATGAAAATACAGACCTTGGAGAAGGAGCAAGAGAAAGTCCGAGGTGAGACTGCAGCCAAGGACCGGGAGGCACACTTCCTGTTCCTGTGGGAAAAGGCACTGATGGAGAAGGAGCTGGAAGAGTGGCACCTGATGGAGCTGGGGCAAATCAACACCACGGGGCTTGAGCTTCTGAAACCTCAAAATCAACTCCCAATGACACACTTCCTCTAACTGGACCGTACCTACTCCAACAAGGCCACACCTCTTAATAGCGCCACTCCCTACAGCATAGACTGTGGTCTATGGGTGTAGTATAAATTTTTCTCAACCTACTTTATTAAGGGTTCAACCTCCTCTCTAGCCCATCAAAAAGTTATTAGGACACAAGGGAAATAGACCTGCTTATAAATAGTTCTTTGGGGGAGAGTTCAATCTTCACTGTATCAGCAGTTCAACCCTCTAGCAAACACCAACATGAACCAGCAGCTGCAGACCAGCAGCAAACACCACACAGGAACCAGCAAGGGCAGTTCAATTCAGAAGAAACTGTGAGGCTCACCAACAGGCTGAGTCCACCGCAGAAGTGGCAAGAAAGCCACAGGAACCTCACTAGACTTTCTTTGGTGAGTTTCTCTTTATGACATCACCACAAGCAAAGCCCAACAAGGCAATGTAAGGTGAACCAATACACGTGCCTGCCATCAGCAAAGAATAGCAAGGCAGAGCAAAGTGAACCAATGCTGGAGCGCCCACTGTCTGTCATATTTATACTCCTTTTAAACACCATGAGTCCTTTCACATGTTTGCTATAGCTAAACATCATTTTACCTGTGTCCGTTTCAGCAAAACATTCTTTCAACTGTGTGCCACAGCAAAACATCATTTGACATAACTGACTTTCCATGGGGATTATTTTTATGCAAACCACCACTGGAACCAATTTCAAACCTAGTCCAAACCGACAAAAAGGGAGCTGGAAACTAAAGCACAGAGCAAAAGGACAGGGATTAAACTGATCTGTGCCATGCACCCACTGTTATAGGCTCCCCAGACCCCAGGCCTGCTGACTTACTGCCTGCTGGCTGCCTGCTGATTGCATATATTACTGCATTCTTTCCCTAAGGGTCCCCTACTGGTGGTCATGCAGGAACATTATCATGACCCTAACTGGTGTGTCTGAGGTGGGTACATGGGTGAGAGATGAATGAAATGCAGACAAACAGCTGATAGTTATATCAGACAGTTATTGTCTCTTTACAGAGTGAAAGTCCTTTGTCTTTCCAAGCACCTCTGTAGCTAATCAGAGCAGGAAATGAAAAGGAAATCTGAAATGTTAGCTAGCTCTTCGTTCCTGTAGCAAATGCCCAAGGCTAAGAGAAAGGACTCATTTTTTGTTCCCAGAGATGCCCTGAGTGCGTTTGGCCTCACTGTTTTAGGGCCTATGGTGAGATAACATGTCAGAGGCAAGGGATAGGACGAAGAGACTGAGTCTGCGATCCCCTCCAAAGGTGCAGTGACTTAGATCTCCCACTAGGTCCCATCTCTCTAATGATCCATCACATACTGGAGACCAAGCCTTCGGCCAAGGACCTTTTGGAGAAGGGGACACTTAAGATCTAAATCACAGCATCTGCGGAGGTAGCTTCATTCGTCTGCCTCCTGATGTAGATTGAGAGAATGTAGAGAGAATGAGGGGTGGATTTAGCAGAACCAATGATATCCCACAATCCTCCTGGAAAGAACAGTGTAGATGGGCCCACTAGAAAAAATATCCAAACATGCAAAATGAGACCTATGTTTTGGGGCTGCTTGTCCATCCCTTCATCCAATCTCTGGACTTCATCTAAAGAGCTGACTTATACAGATGGGATATTTCTTTTTCTCTTCTGAAAACAAACCCTTGAGCCTGTAGGCTCCTTTAAGCCTGGAACAAGCGAGTGAATGGATAGCTGCATACAGTCTGTCTGGATCAGCTGCATGGCCAGCCACTGCGGTATTTCTTTTCCTATTCTAACATAACAAAGGGCTGAATGAGCTAGGAGGAGAATGGAGCCAGGGAAGGAGACTACAGCCCTACAGTATTTTATGGGAGTAGTTTAAATTATGGTCATCTAAAGGAAGATTTATGCCTAGAATTTACAAGGTAAACAGAATCACTCATGGGAAGGAAAAGGACAGATCTTCAAGCCCCAGACATTCTCTTCTGTTTTCTTAGCTGAAGGAGAGGTGAGCTGCTGGGCAGACACTGTGAGGATCTCGATGTAAACTTTACATTGCCTCCCCCCCCACCCCCCACCCCCACCCCCACCAAATGCTTTGAAAACTCCCCATCCCTCTTTAACATAACTGACAGCTACTCTGAGAGAAAGGAACTCACAACCCAAAGCTTCAGTATAAGGGGAATAAAATCACCCAGGGTTTTGGGTACAGGCTTGTGCCTTCCTGCAGATGATGATGATGACAGTGGCCATTTCTTCTCAGGAGCTGTAGGAAGGAAGCCAGGAAGCCTCTGGCTCTGAACGGTATGCAGCAAGACCATTAACATTTCTGAGCATCCCATGATTAAAATAAGACCATGTTAGATACTTGCACAGCTGTGTGGTGACATAAAAGGGGATCAGAGAAGGGAGAAGGAGGAGAGAGGGGAGGGAGAGGAGGAGGAGGAGGAGAAGGGAGAGGAGGAGGAAGAGGAAGAGGAAGATGCGGAAGAGGAGGAGGAGGGAGGACAGGAGGAAGAGGAGGCTGTTGGCTTATCTTGGGTCTGCACATTCATTTGAGCCTGTAGCAGGATGGTACTTTGTGGAGTCTTTTGCCAGCTTCTGATGCCCGCTGGACTTCCCTTGTTCAAATCCTGGATTTGACTGTCCTTGAAGTTTGAGGTGGAATCTGGACTTTGAGAAAGGGATTGTCTTTTATGAAGCACACCTGTGCTGGGTCCAGGCCCCTCGTTTCCCATTTCTCCATCTGCTGCCTCCCGGGTGGAAGCCACCAGGGTCTCATTGCAGTCTGCTTTAAAGCTAAGGGGAAGTGGTTTCTACACTAGCAGCCCACCCTGACGTCTAAAATTGACAGTCAGCTCCAGATTCTTCGAAATGCAACTGGGAGCCCAATCCAACACTCCCGAAGTCACTGCCCTTTGACCTATGGCCTATAGGTCTGTGGGGCTATGCCTTTGAACTTCCTCAGGGAGTGAGTCAATAGAAGAGAGTAGCACCAATGTAGATATTTTCAATTTTCTTTCTGAAGACTAGAATTATAAAAAACTTCTAGACAGCTTCATGTCCCCCATTGTCCCTCTCATCCAACACTGTGACAGCATTCCTAGCCTTCTGCAGAGATCCTTCTTCTGGAGAGTCTGGGGGAGAAAACGGCCACCTTCCTTAGTCACTGGCAGAAAGGTACACTTGGGGCAGGACAAGGAAGGACAAGGTCTGGCTCCCTGGTCTCTTCGGCGAATTTACTTTTCTTTCACATGTTTCATGGAAGGCCTGACCACCTGGCTTCAGCACCTCCCTGTGCAGTAGATGGGAGCTCACAGGAGCTGGAATCTCTCTCTTTAGGGCAAATGTGACTAGATTGAGGACTGCTCTGTGTGCTGGATGAGACTCCAAGGAGGTTAAGGAGGAGAGAGCAGAACAATAAGAGAACCCGCTGACAAGTCTGTCAGAAGAGGGAACTGGGCTCAGAAACTTACTGTCTGGAATCCTTAGATCTTAAAGAAGGGAGGGGACTGAGCCTGTTGTAACTGAATTGAGTGACATTTCTCTTTATTAAAAACTTATGAAGCCTGGCAGAAAAGGTGCCAATAAAAGCTCAGGTTCTCCCCTCTTAGTTATTTACTTCTAGCACTTTGTATCCAGACTTTTAAATAAAGGGTGGTCTGTCTATCTATCTATCTATGGGTAGGCAAATGCTTCATATTTCTTCAACAATGGAAACTACTTGCTGACATAGTTATTTAAATATAAATGTGCATATAGATATGTGCACTTCTTTTTAGAGGTATATAGTGGGCACACACACACACTGTGTGGTACAGACGAGTATTGGGTTTGGCTCGTCAGTGGGGTAGAAGGAGGGTGGGGAAGGAGGTGTCTCTCTCACTGGGCTAGAGAGAAGAGGTGGCTACAGCTTGAGTGAGCATCCTTCGCCCTCCTCAGCCCTGCAGTTGCCCAGCATCAATGCCTGCTCCTGGTGTAGGCATGTTTCCCTGACTCTCCTGCACTCCTGCACTGTGGCCCACAGGGAATGTTACTCAGAGAGCGCCAGGCAGGGATGATCCGCCTGGACTTGAAACTGCCTTGCCTTTCATCTTATTAAAATTAAGCCATTAACTGCCTTTAATGTGGAGGTTCTGTGGCTTAATTTTCTTTGGTGGCATCCATTAAAAACAGGGGTGGGTAGCACAATTGACTGGCAGAATCTTCAGACATTTAATATGTATTATTAATATTCACATGTATTATTAATATTCCCTACCTGTACCGAGAGCTGTCATGGTTCAGTCTGAGTTATTCCCAGAGCTATAATGAAACCATGGTGTGAGTGTGTGTGTGTGTGTGTGTGTGTGTGCATGTGTGTGTTTGTGTGTTTGTGTGTGTGTGTGTGTTTGTGTGTGTGTGTGTGTGTGTTTCCTGATTACCTGAAATCCAGGTGGGGCTAAAAAACAGCTCAGAGCATCTGGTAGTGTCTTAAAGTGACTTTTTATTTCCCAGACCTTTAAAGTTGCCACACAGACTTGTAAATGTGCACACTGTGTTTACCCTGCTAACATGGAATTGCCCTCATATGTGTTTATTTTAATGAGGTGGAAACCCCAGAGACATGTGATGGCATACTTCAGACGCAGTTTACTTAGACCTTAACGGAGACTTTGACTGTGTGCCTCGGGTATGCGCAGCGCTGAGCTAGGCTCTGAGAGAGGCATGCAATTCAGCCCCTGCTTTTTAAAAGTTCAAGGTCTTACAGAGTAGAAGAAAATGTGTACAGTCAAAATGGATGCCAAAAAGTAGTTTCTGGATGTGAGAAATGAGTGTCACTGGCAGAGATTCTGTGAGCACGCAAATCAACCTCTGTGTGTGTGTGTGTGTGTGTGTGTGTGTGTATGCAAATCAGCTAGGTAGGTCACAACACTTCTCTCTCTCTCTCTCTCTCTCTCTCTCTCTGTGTGTGTGTGTGTGTGTGTGTGTGTGTGTACATTGGGGAAAAAGATATTTTTAGAGAAAAGATGGGGAGATGGAGTAAGACTTAAGATTTTCAAGAACCATTTGGATAAGCTGGAGAGATGAGAGGGTGTCTCATAAACCCAGGTGATTATTCTGACTTAGAGTTGCCCAGCCCAAGAGATTGTGATGAGCCAGACCCACATGGCATTGTCAACCAGGTTTAGATCTCTGGGTAGAAGGCGTTCCTGGAGGGTGTTAAGTTTGGAGGGCCTTGTGGGGCTGATGTTTGGGGAAAGAGGGGTAAACTCCGATGCTCGCACGATTAAGCTTGGTGATGCTGAGCATCTGGGTCAGGTGAACATGGAAAGAAAGCCCCAGATTTAAGCTGTAAAGAATTGGCTAGTTAGTGCCACTGTTAGTGTTGTGGTCTGAAAGCTGTCACTGTGGCTCATTTTGACTCTTTATCTCTGGAAGGACAAGATGACCATCTTGCTATATTTTATAATTTCCTGTCAATCTGTATATAATTTGAAATCTTCTCTATGAAATTTTCAGATTCTAATTTCCTTCTGGTCTCCAAACAAAGCTCCTATCTCCATCTTTCTCTTTCTCCCCTCTTAAATGTTCCTGCTTAACTGGAGGAACAAGAGGTGTTGCTCAGTGGTCACAAACTTGTTTGGGATGTACAAGGTCCTCAGTTACATCTCTGTCTTTGCAAAAGGAACAAGAAAAATAGAAAGAAAGGAAAAGAAAAGAAGAAAGAAAGGCAGAGCCCTGACACTGTTTTCTAGAGGCATTATTAAATTGAAATGTATGGTGACACTGAGAAATTCTTATATTGTTTCCTCAATGTATTGTTCTGTATTCAGTCAGGACAGTATACAAAAAATGACTAACTCAAGTCTATTCCACTTCTCACTGTTAATCTTAAACTCACGTGTCTACATGTATTGCATGTTGTGTGTCTATGGGTACACATTGTGGGAGGGGTAAGCAAGTTATGTGTGTACATATGTGTATAGGGACTAGAAGCAAGCTCAGTGTCATTTCCTAGGTAACATCTGGCTTTTATATTTGAGACAGGGCCTGACACCAGCCTGGAACTTGCTAAATTGCCTTGACCAGGGAGCCCCAAGGTTATCCTTGTCTTTCCTTCCTCCATATAGGGATTATAGGCTCACACACCACACCTAGCTTTTCTATTAACTTTTATTTTTATATTTATTTTTTGATTTTATTTCTTATTACCTGTGTGTGTGGGGGGGTCAGGCTTGCCGCAGTGTGGAAGTCAGGGGACAGCTTTTGGAAGTCCATTCCTTCCTTTCACATTTATGTGGGTCCCAGGGATTGGACTCAGATATCCAGACACACACAGCAAGTGCCTTTATCCACTGAGCCATTCCCTGATTGTCATTTTAGACTCTTGATTGGCAGTGGGCTTTGCTAATAAAAGTCAAGGAATAGAAGTCAAGTCTAAAGGAACAGCTATGTTGACAAACATTATTTCTGTGTTTCAATGTATATTTTGTTAACTCGAGTTTTATTTTCCTGCACTGAAATATGTTCTCCCATGGAAGAAAGCCTGTACTTATTAATGACTTCCTGTCTTGGCAGTCCCCCTGTTGCCTCAGCACCATGGGGGTGTGGCTTTTCTCTCTGTATATATAATATTCACATTGATTAATTAATCGATTAGACAAGTGTTTATTGAGCGTGTGCCTCTGTGTTTGGCATGAATCCAGGTGCTGGAGTGCAGAGGGACATGAACAGCATGGCCCTGCTCTCATAGATCTGCACTATGAAAGTGGGAGACAGACAGTAAACACACCAGAGAGCATGCGACATACAGAAATCTATAATGGAACCAAGCATGCAAAACATGTAGAGGGAGCACTGCGGGCCATCTCTATTCCTGTAAGATACATAGAGGTAACCAGCACCCTGCCCATGGAGGGCTCATGTGCACACATTGAATGAACCAAATGGATGGATGCATACGCTGTCCTGCTGTAAGGCCTTCGCTGGCAGACTATTGGCTCATACAATCTTTTCACATCGGTATTGATTATATATATGTAGTGTTTTCCTTTCACAAGTGGCTGCCTTAGGTGGCCTTGTTTCTCTGGTGTCCCTTCATCCTCCTGCCTCAGATAAATCAGCTGCCTGTTTCCCCTTCAAGGTGATGGCTTTTTCAGGAATGCTCACTAAGCCCCTTGGGTGGGCCTTCTGTACTCTGAGGATATTATTCTTTAGGAGTCTGTGCCTTTGTCTAAATGAAGCCTCCTCCATGGTCTTCACACAGAAATATATGCCTCTCTGTTGTGGCCAAACACATAGAACTGTTTGCTGTGGAACAGATGTCACCATTCCTGGCCATTTGCTTCATACTTTATAAAGAAAAGAAGTTCTGTGTGTTTCACAATAATAGAAGCTAAGATGTCCAAATAACATAGTGTTAGCTCCTGGTTGCATCATAGTGCACCACACTGTCACCATGCATCATCCAAGAGGCAATAACAAGTGTCAGTTATAAACTATAATGCCCACATGTGCTATGGCAAGATTTTGAAATATTTAAGTGTATGCAGGCACCCGAGTGCACACACACATACATACATACATACATACACATCACATTGAATAAATGAATAAACAAAGGGATAAATAAATGAATGGAAATTTTAAAGATGGGTAAGTCATCAGGCTCATGGTTCATAAGAAATAAAACCATAAAGCTGGTTCACTTCAGCATTGCTTTCCAAATATCTAGGACCAAGAACTTAGAGGGGTTTCTTCTTCCTTCTCTTCCTCCCTTCCTGCCTTCCATCTTCCTTTTTGTGTTTCTGAGGTCCTTGCAGGTACTGTGCAGCTGAGCCATAGCCACGCCCAGCATGTATGCCTTCTGTGTGCCACCTCTCATCTAAGTCCCCCTTTTTCCCCAAAAGAAAATCAAATATAGTTGTCTCTGAATCCACAGGCTTCATACCCATGGATTCAATCAACCCTGTATCAGAATCTTTAGGAGAACTTGGACTTGTGCTGATGGTGACAGACTGTCAGCCATGCCTGTCACTACTCCGGAGTGACAACTATTTACATAGCACTTACCCTGGATTAGGGGTCACAACTAAGCTGGAAATGATTTACAGTATGCAGGATGCACAGGTTATTTGCAAACACTGTCATTTTATAGGAAGGGACTTTAGCATCACTGTTGGTAGTGTCCGGCATCTACAGGAGTGACCCAATCTCATGTGGACAGGAAGAAGTCACTGGGCTTTGCTTTAAATACTCACCCAGATGGCACGTAGGCACAATTATGAAGCTAAAGGCACAGGATTCGCGCATTCATTCAATAAACATTTTTCAAGTATTCTCTGTGCCACATAAGGGTATAGCACCTGAAATAAGCAGACTACTTTGCATAAGGAGCGTGGATGCTAATGTGGTTGGAATGGGAAGAGGTAGCTACGGAATGCGCACCTCAAACACAACGGAGTTATGGTAGAGCACATGGTAGGTTGAAGGCGATAAATTAAATACTGTGAAAGAAAAGAAATGCAGTGAGCGAGGCCAAAGACAGGGGTCGGGGTGGAGGTGGGGGTGGGGGTGGGGGTGGGGGTGGGGGTGGAGGTTCTGGACCTTTCTGAGGTAGCCTGGCATGGTACTTAAGGAAGGAACAACCAGGAAGCTATGGCGGCTGGAGAAGGGGCTGAGGGAACATGGAGGGAGATAGGGTCCCACAAGCCTGGGAGGCTTGAACTGTGCATGGCTAGGAGTTGCTGTAGGGCCTGGGGTTAGGGAGAATCTCAGTGAGTGAAGCATAAGAATGCTGACCTGTGTTTTGACCCTAGTGTCTGTGTAAAAGGCAAGGCATGGTAGTGTACACTTCTAACAACATCACAGGGGAGGCAGAGATGGGAGAACCTGGGGCGGGGGCGGGGGGCGGGGGCAATCTCTGATCTCAGCCTAATCAGGGAGCTACAGACCTTGTGAAGAACACTGACTTAACAACAACAACAACAACAACAACACAAACAAAAGAAAAACAACAGCCAAAAGAACAAGAGAAAAACAAGGTGGAATTCTCCTAAGGAAAACACTAGGGGTCATATTCTGTCTGCCACATAAATATGCACACACACATACACATACACACACACACACACACACACACACATATACACACACACTGGCACACACAAAATCATGTACACACACACCAGCTTGTGCCCACACTCAGACATATTCACATATACACACAGTAGCAATGTAACCACAAACATGCATATACACATGCACATGTACCCACACACTTGGGTATGTGCACACACACACATACACACACTACGCATACACAAATATCATATATACCCTGTAAGTTTAGACTTCAGTAGCTTTTAATATATTCTGTTTTGCATAAGCATCAGCATTAATTTCAGAATATTTACATCACTCCTAAGAGAAGTAGTCTACTTTACAATAAGTTACCCCATCTTTTCCTCCTCCGATCCCCCTATCAATCTCTTATCTGCATATTCCATGATGGTTCTATGGGCTGGTCTATGGGCATGTGATGGAATCATGTTCTATGTATGTATTCTTTCACTTAACCTTATGCTCCCAAATCCATCCATATTGTGGCCTATATTGCTAATTCATTCTTTTTTATGTCTTTGTAATATTCCATTGTGTGCACACACCACACATTGTTTGCCTATTTATTTGTATTGAACATTTGGTGGTTATACTTTCTGCTGTTAATAATGCTGCTGTAATGGCAGTGCACAGGTTTTTGTGTGAATGTACCTTTTAATTTATGTAGTATGTATCCTAGAGTGAAAGGCTTTACCTTCCTCCTCACATGAAGTGGAAGCCATAGCAAGTTTCTTACCTGTTCTGGCCTTCACACTAGGTGGTTCCTCTGGCTGTGCAGCGAGTGAACACAGACAGTGGGTGGGTAATAATGAGTGGAAATCAGACCAGTTAGGAGCTGATTGCAGTGGTTCAGGTGAGAGGAGAGGTCTCAGACCAGGACAGGAGCTGTATGTGCAGAGGATAGTCACATTTGGGACATATCGTAAAGGCAGCCAGGAGAGTTTCTTCTTAGTGAAGTAAAAGAGGGCAGGGAGGAGCTGAGGACTTTGGCTCCATCTTTGAGAAGGAAGGGGCAGCCGTGGAGTGGGGTGAGAGAGCCACACATGGGCTCAGGAGTTCCACTTGCATAGACCAAGGTTAAGATGGTCAGCAGGCATCCTCAGGGAGATGACAGGCAGGCAGATAAATGGGTCTGGAGTTCAGGAAGTTGTCTGCGCTGCAGATATAAATTTGGGAATCTCTGGCATGCTGATGGTATCTAGAACCAATGAGGCAGAGTAGTCACTGAGTTCCCATTTGTTTTAAAGGGACAAAGCAACCCGCATGTTGATAGAATTTTAGCCTTTTCTATGTACTGAGTTCCAATGAGGACCTCATGTTATGAAAACATACATTAGAGAGAAGGCTCTCTCTAGAGAATGTGATTCCAACATGGTTAAACTACCGGCCTCAGGGCATAAATTAGAGGATTTATTCATTAATATATTAGGGCTATGAATTAATATTGGATTCAGTATCTCATGGTATTTTCTAACTGATTTTGAGGGTTTTTTTTTGTTTGTTTGGGTATATATATATATATATATATATATATATATATATATATATATACTGTTGTCTGCTTCCACACCAGCTTGTGATCAGTATACAAAGGAGTGGGAATCACATTTGGTTTTGGTATTAATAAAAAGAGCAGTGAACTCATATACCATTAGTAGACATGCGATTTCCTAATACCAGGAGTGGGGTGGTATTTGAGGCCAGAGAGGAAAAGAAAAAGATCTGTCGTGTATAAGGAAATAATAATAAAATCCTGAATGAGCTGAAGAAAAGTAACCATCAAAGACAAGAGAGGGCATGCTAGGGGAGATGGCACAGTTGGTAAGGGGCATGGCGACCCTATTCTGGTCCCTAGCACTCACCTGTGAGGAGCCAGTGCAGTGGTTTACATCTGGAACGCTGCTGGTGGAGGAAGGGGAACACAGGGACTGACAGGTATTTGTTTGGCTAGTCCAGCTGAACTGGAGAACTCCAGTTTCAACGAGAGGCCCTATCTCAAAATACAGGATGGGAGAGGCCATGGAGGACATCAGACACTGGACGATGACCTCAGCTTGTATGCACACTCCAAGACGAACATAGGAAGCATACAAAGACAAAAGGAGCCTTGACTGTCCAGAAACCACATCAGGGAGGAATAACTAAAGATGTAAGCAGGCACAGCCAAAGGAAGACTGGATTCAAGAGAAGTAGTAATTTGATTCAGCTGTATGATGCTCTATCAGATGTGTCCAACCTGTGACCCATGGGCCTCATGGGCCCCACAAGAGCTGTGCACATGGCTCAACACAAAGTCATAAACCTAGAACAGCATGTGGTGGGGTGGCTTTATTTATTTACTTATTTTTGCATTTTTAACTCATTTGTAAAATCATTGAGCATGAGCCCATGTACAACCAAGAACAGAGGCATGAATCTATAATCCCAGAATACCCAGGGAGAGATGAGGGCAGAAAGAAGCAGGTCATGGGCCAGCCACCCTGCTGCACACAGTGACAAGTGACTAGAGAACCTGTTGAGGAGGTAGAAGGTAAAAAACCAATACTCAAGATTATCCTCTGACTGCACACATGCGTTGTAGAATGTGTGAGTGCATACACATGCATGCACGCGCGCGCACACACACACACTTTAAAAAGAAACTAGCTGAGATGACAGGCTGAAATGATTCTTACCCTTGTGAAAGGAGGTGGCATTGTTGAATTATTCCTAAGGGGACATGAATACCTCTTAGTACTAAGGCAGGTTCACCTCCAGCAGATATGTAAGTGCTTGTGATGCCAGTCCTCATAAGAGCATACCAGAAGCCATCATTTCTACTCAGCTGTGGGAAACACATAATAGTTTTTCTTAAAATAAAACCACAAAACACGATCAAAGGGCATCTATCTGTAGTTATCTTTGGAATATTTCTCCCTTGGAGAAAGTGCCTGTTTAGAGCCTGTACTCAACCACGTGGTTTTTCTCCCTTATCTCTACTGCTGCATGGATCTCTTTGTGAACAGTGGCTGGCAGGGGCCCCTCTGCTCGAAGCACCAGCCTGACTGGCATGAGAGTCATTTCAGGTTCTGCTGCCATGTTTCAGTCGATCTGTCTAGAGAGGAGTGATGCTCCTGAGACACTCAGATGCTCACATGTCATGCAAAAGGACAAAGTACAATCCCAGGTTCTGTGTTTGAACTATCCCCCAGGGAAAGTAACATCACTATTTGGGGCCCATTGATGGGAGCCCATCTGTGAAGTGGGAAACCATGGCAGATTCTCCAGAAAGATCCCTGTCTCTTTCCCCACGCTGCAGAGACGTATGTGCTGACCATTGGTTCCTATTCCCAGACTTTTGATCTTCACGAGAAACCAATACCATTGAATAGTGTCATTCCCTGGATCGTCAGACTGCCTGTCAACTCCCCATAGAGATAAGAAAGAGAGGTCTTGCCACACACAAAGACAGATGTGACCAAGTGCTAATTAATACCTTAAGAGGTGAATGCAAATGTCACCATTATTGAGCACTGAGATTTATTTTTTTTCCTGAACTCCCAAGAGCCTCTGGGCTGGAATCTGGCCTTCAGACCTTGACAAATGTCCTCTGCTAGTCTGAGCAGGTTCTGGTTTGATGTGACATCACATGGTCACATGGCCATCTTCCTTTTTTTTTTTTTTTTTTGAGTGCTACAGCAGCATCTGACCAAATGCTGCTCACTGGGGAACCATGTGTGTTTTTGCCATTCTTGCCAATGAAGCTCATAGCTGAGAGGGAGAGGGGAGAGGTAGAGGGGGAGGGAGAGGGAGAGGGGAGGGGGGAGGGG
>NC_034594.1:150956811-150963113 GCF_900095145.1 Mus pahari
GAGAGAGAGAGAGAGAGAGAGAGAGAGAGAGAGAGAGACAGAGAGAGAGAGAGAGAGAGATGAGCACACAAATTAGCAAGTCTGATTGATTCCACAAGTAGGTACACAGAGTGAGACTGCTTAGCAGGCAATTCAGTGGGGGGGGGGGAATATACTCAGTTTTAGGACAGAACTTTAGACTAAGAGAAGGCAAGCTGGGTAGAGAGGGGGTGTTGGATGAACTCTCCAGAGACCTCGACTTTCTACTTGCTCTGGAGGCCTAGTTCCTGTGTTCTCCACCTGCCTCCTGTCTTGCTGGGCCTTTTCACTCACCAGCTGTGTGGGTGTGTCATGGTTCACGGTTCCAAGGGAGCAGTGAGCACACACGGGACCCCCGTTGTTGGTGAAGCCACATGGGCATGGAATCATGGGGAACTGTGCAGTTTCTGGGAATGTGAGCCGTCATCAGTTCAGGCAGGGTTGACTATGTCCCATTCAAATGCAGGAAGTCACAGGGGCAGAGGCTGGGGCTCCTGTTCTCATACCCCATGTTTATAATTGCCTGGAAAGTGGAGAAGGACGTGGTGGTCAAAACTGTAGCCCACCTGCCCCCCCTTGCCTCCGTACCTAGGTCTCAGGGACTTTGGGGGTATTTGTGTCTGGTGTTCAATGTAGAATCTGGGAGGCTGATGACAAGAAGCTGTGTCAGAACGGAGTTTGATAAAAAATAATAACTAGTAACGAACCTGCATAGAGTGTTAGTCTCAAGGCAAAGGATAAAGCAGCCACCCCTCCGCTCTGGTCCTCACAGGTCCTCACAGTACCAAACCAGAGGTCCTCACAGTACCGGACCAGAGGTCCTCACAGGACCGGACCAGAGGTCCTCACAGGACCGTCCAGTGCAGACACTGAAGCTGGAGCTTAGTGTGCTGTAGGTGTTTCTAGAGTGGGAGACGTTTGCCATGGACTTATGTGTTTGAACACTTGGTAACCAGCTAGTGTTTTGGGAGGTTGCAGAACCTTTAGGAGGAGGGGTCAGGCTGCAAGAAATAGTTCATCAGGGACAGGTCTTTTAGGTTATAACACAATTTACCTTTCGGCATGTTATCTTTGCTTCCTGATCCCTCATGATACGAGCGAGCAGCTTCACAGTCCTACCTCCATGCATGCAGCTGCTTTGGCTACTATCCCTTCCTGACCATGGCAAGCACGTGCCCTCTCAATAAGTAATAATGAGATAAATAAATAAAGATGAGAAATTTATTTCAGTTCACAGTTTTGGTCTGTGGTTGGTTGGTCTCATAGCATTTAGACTTGGGCTCAAAGGCTCGTCCAGTGCTACCCAGCTGGAACTGCAGTTCGGGTCTTCTCCTCCCAAGAACCCTAGTTCCAGAAGCCTCACTTTCTGACCTGGATTACTGTACCTGTGAGTACCACAAGAAGTTACTCTAACTAACTCAGGGGATGTGTATGGTACTTCGAATAAGTCAGGGTCCTACGGATATGGGTAGTTGGACATTCAGTTTCCAGTTGGTGATGCTCCAGGAGGTGTGGCTTTGCTGGAGGTGTGACACTAGGGGAGGGGCTTTGAGATTTCATATCTGCATCCTTCCTCCAGTTTTCTGTCTCTACGTTGTGTTTGTGGTTGTAGGTGTGATCTTCCATGCCTGCTCTCTGCAGCCATGGCAAGGGCGTTGCTCGGCAGTAGATGTTTGCTTACCATGTACGAAGCTCTGCCTTTGATTTCTTTTTTTCTCCAGGTTTTACTCCTACTCTAACTGCACAAATTTTTCCCCCTCCTTTATATTTTCTTTCTCTGGTTTTATCTTAATACCCTCTGCCCTTCCCTTCCTTTGCAAGTGTTAATAAGTCTTGGATGTGTTTTTACTCATTCTGGGTCTAAGTCTTTTTTCACCAAAGAAAGAGCTAATGAAATGTCCCAATACACATTTGTGATATTTTAGCAATGCAGATAAGGCCTAGAAACTCAAGGGAGCTACACAAAGCTTTTCATGTAAAGTTAGTGGAGGCAAATGGCCACACGAGTCACATAAAACATCTTAACCATTGTTAGACAGACCTCAGAGCCCTGTAAGGAGGCCCCGAGTAAGTCCTTGGGTATATTCTAAGGTGACCAGAGATGCTAACCCTCTCTGGAGTTCCTGCAATGGATTCCTCTCTGGAATATTAGACTCATAGAATATAGATGAAGAGAAAAGTTTACAGCAAAATGAATCCAATTTTGGAGCATTGTTAGAGACTAACATTTGGGATTTGTTCCAAACTGTAGATTTGGAAATTCCAGCACTTTGGAGTCTCTTATATTTTTAATACTGTGGGCCATTAGCTCTTCTTCTTCTTCTTCTTCTTCTTCTTCTTCTTCTTCTTCTTCTTCTTCTTCTTCTTCTTCTTCTTCTTCTTCTTCTTCTTCTTCTTCTTCTTCTTNTCTTCTTCTTCTTCTTCTTCTTCCTCCTCCTCCTTCTCCTCCTCCTCCTCCTCCTCCTCCTTTTTCTTCTTCCTCCTCTTCCTCCTCCACTTCTTCCTCTTTCTCCTCCTCCTCCTCTCCTCCTCCTCTTCTCCCTCTTCCTCTTCCTCTCCCCATCCTCTTCTTCTCTCTTTTTTCTTTTCATTTGTGAGAATCTTTAACAGAGTACATTTGTGTAGAGACCTTGGTGACTGGGGCTCTAAGAGTTCTTTTTCTTGTCTGCGTTAAGTATGACAATGTAAAACCAACCAGCCACTTTAGTGTTTTGTCTATCCAGTGGGAACTGAGAAATCAACACAGACCTGACTAAGTGTCCATCAATAAATAAATGGAAGCACACAATGTATTCTGAGTAAATAGTGGGATAATATTTAGCCACAGAAAGGAGGGAAGTTCTTACAAGAACATGCTCTCTCATGGCTGAACCTGGGAGACATGATGCTAAGTGATGAAGGCAGGTATAAGAGAGCAAACATAACTCTGCTTATGTGAGGTACCCAGGTTAGGCAAGTCATTGATACAGAAAGCAGGATGGTGACCTCCAGAGGTTGGGGGTAGAGAGAAAGGGGAGTTAGTATTTTCAGAGTACAGAGTTGGAGCTTGGAATACTGAGAAGGTTGGGAACTTTACATTGGTAAATGTTGAATAACATTATGTCTACATCTAATGCCATTGAGTCTTATACTTAAAATAGCCCATGGCAAAGGGCCTGGTGCATATGTACTGATACATATACATGAATTTTTAGAAGGCTACATGGAGGTGTGGGGAGATGCCTCAGTTGATAAGTGTCTTGCCATCAGAGTTCCCAGAGCCAATGTAAACAAATACTTGGTATGGCGGCACACTTGCAATCCCAGCACTGGGGAAGCAGAGACAGGTGGACCCCTGGGGCTGGGTGGCAGACAGGTGGACCCTAGCCTGCTTTAAAATTTAAAAAGGTGGACACCCTCTGAGAATGTAAGACTCTTCCACCACATGGATGCTCCATACACAGGACTCTGAGGAGAACACTGATGGGTTGGAGACCCTGTGTGGCCATATCCTGTCACCACAGATCCTCAGAACAAGACATCACAGTGGTGCCCTGTGTCCCTTCACATAAGTGGGGCTGACATTTGCTCCACAGCTTCAGTGAACAAATGAAGGAAGAATACAGATGCTGTCCAGCGATTCTTTGCATCTCAATTGATAGTCAGGCTGTCTGGAACATTCTTCTGCACAGTGGCCTCTCCCTGTAGCCACCATTCTTAAATGTCCTGGCATTTATGACAGCCAGGCTCCTTTAAGACAAGACCTGACCTTTCCCAATGGAGCTTCAAGCAATCTATAGGTACTGGTTAAAAATAGAAAATGGTGTGCTTTTTCAGGGGTTAACATAGGCTAAGCAGAGAGAGTTGGTTCAGTTGAGACTGTCTGTTTGACGGCTTCTTCTGTAATGCTTTTCCACTTGTTCCTCCCAACCACTCAGGCTCAAACCACATCACTAAACACTTTATGAAATCAGTGAAAACCTCCACAAGAAGACTCTTAACTTTTTAAAATGAGGATCATATTTGGATAAAAGAAAAACATTTGTAGGAAATAACATCTGGAAAAGGATTATACTGAGCAGGCAAATCGAAATGAAAGGGGGTAGGGGAGAATGTCATGTATGATAATGTAGGAATTATTTTCATATAGAACTTTTAGTACATCTAATAGTAGTATACACACTATCTCATTAAACGCTCCCAACAACCCAGCAAAGCAGCCACCCTTCCTTCTAACTAAAAAAGATGAAGGTTGGCTTCTTCAAGGTCCATAGGAAGGTGCCCAATGGCCAGAGTCCAACATCCTGGGCCTGGGTTTGCTTCTTGCAGCTACTTCTGGATAATTAACCTCCATGAATCTGTCTGCCTGTGGCATGGCTCTCTAATTGTGAAGAAATGATAGCGAGGGCATTCTGAGCCCCTCTGAATGTTCTGCTGTGTGAGTACCCGTGGAGATCATCATGCCATGTTTTCCTAAGATGATGTGGGGGGCTAAATTGACAGATATCAAAAGATTTAATGACATAAAATACCTAAAAGTGACCAGCTACACAGTTTTCATAGTTTACCCCAGTAATAAATGAAAGTCAGGGCCTTTGCTTGAAAGTGACTTGGAGTCAACTTGGCAACAGGGAAGTGTTCAGGGAGTGTCGGGCCTGTGCAGCAACTGCCAGTAGCAAACAAAGAAGCAAGCTAGCCTTACAGGTTCAGGCTTCCATGGTTTGCTTCAGTTGGCTGGCTTTGGCCAGACCTACTCCCTTTTGGTAGCCTGGCTCTGTGCTTATTAATTCATCTCATAAGAGATGACGTATCGAAAGAACAGTTTTCTGGTCCTCTCTTCTACCTATTTTCATCTTTTGTGACTTCATGTATCCTAGGCAGGCTCTGTACCACTGATCCAGTTAACCTGGTTGGATAATTCAGTGATAGGTAGATAGAAAGGTGGATAGATGGATAGATGGATGGATGGATGGGTAGATAGATAGATAGATAGATAGATAGATAGATAGATAGATAGGTGACAGTTGATTGATAGAAGAAAGATAGATGGATAGACAGATGATAGGTGGATAGATAAATAGATAGATGGATAGATGATAGATAGAAGAAAGATGGATAGATGATAGATAGAAAGAAAGATTGATGGATAGATAGATGATAGGTAAAGAAAGATTGATGGATAGATAGATAGAGAGACAGGCAGGCAGACAAACATGTGACAAATGCCAGATAATAGATGATGTAACTAGATACATAAAAAGACAACAGGTAACTGGTAGATATATGATAGTTACATGGGGATAGTTCAGTAGCATGTAGTGGCACATGCTAGAGTGGTACTCTACCACTGTCTTAGTTTCTTTTCTATTGCTGTGACCACACACCACAACCAAGAGAACTTATAGAAGGGAGAGTTTAATTGGGCTTACAGTTTCAGAGGGTTGGAGTCCATGATGGCAGAGCAAAGGCAACACAGCAGGAACAGATGAGAGCTCACATCTTGATCTAAAAATAGGAGGTGGGAGAGAGAGAGAGAGAGAGAACAAAGTGCTATATTGCATTTGCATTTCAGACACTAAACTCAGAGGGAAGGCTTGGTTAATGACCATGGGTAAGACTAGCTGATGCACAGTACGCTGATAGTGCTCCTTTGTCAGGCTATTCCCAAATGACCTTGACCCTCCTCTCAGGGGATTCACTGGACTCCAGCACCCCAAATCCTTGAAATAGATTCTGTCCATTTGTATGGATAGAAAAGCAAACTGTCACCTTCTAAAAGTCACTCACATGAGACATGGGGCAGATAGTCTACATTATGGCAGCTATGTAGATCTATGTACTGAGGGTCTAGACCTAGGCCACTTGCTGTTCCTTGTAACCTGTCTATTTTGTTAGCTTCTGTTACTATAACAATTTGTAAAGAGAAAAATGTTGGTTTTGGCTCACAGTTTTAGAAGCTTCCATTTGTGAGTATTTAGTTTTATTTCCTTTGGGCTTGTAACAAAGAGTACAAAGTCATTCACCTCACAACCAGGAACCAAAGAAGTGAATGAAGAGATCAGAATCTCACAGCCCCCTTCTAGGGTACTGTGACCCGAAGATTTTCCACTACACCTCGACTCCCAGTGGCTCCATGCACTATATCCCAGCAGTACTAAGCTGGAGATCAGGCCTTTAACACATGGGCAAACCCTAGCATCATGTCTTCAATTAACTTAATACAGCATAGTCCCAGTAAGCTATGTGAGTCTATGCATCCTTCTCTCTCTCTCTCTCTCTCTCTCTCTCTCTCTCTCTCTCTCTCT
>NC_034594.1:150963163-150982449 GCF_900095145.1 Mus pahari
TGTGTGTGTGTGTGTGTGTGTGTATACATGTGTGTGTGCACATGTATGGTGTGTGCATGCACAAAGGTGTGATCATGCCATGGAACAGGTGTGGAGCTCAGAGAACAGGTTCCTCTGAGGAACCTCCTGTCTTTGCCTTATATCTAGACATTTATAGCACATCTCTGGTTCTTATGTAGGGTCTGAGGATTCGAACTTACATCTTCATATTTGTACAGCAAGCACCTTTCCCCAGTGAGCCATCTATTTACCTCTCCTGCATCCTTTTTAAACTGGAGTTGCAGCAACATTGTTGAAATTGCAGGTACATGCAATATAAATAAACATGGACTGGACTCATGAAGCAAATGAAGGAGAGTCCTTTGGATCTCATGGACTTGACACTATATTATCCTTTCAAATTTATAAGATTCGTGATCAAACTTTGGGGTAAAAACTGAAGAGTGCCAAACTATGCACCAGGCTACAATGACCTTGAGATGACCTGCAGGTGTGACCTCAGCCTTTTCTTCTTGAAGAAGGTCAGATTTGGTATAGTTCAGACATAGCACTGCCTGTGCCAGAGACTTTCTTTGTTCATATGTGAAGTCTAAGGAGATCATCAGCAAAAGGCTAGGCAGAAGGGTCAGGATATAAGAATATGGCTTAGTTCAACTGTACCGGAAGTCTGAGATGATACAAATATTCTTCTACTATTACTCATAATAGCTAAGGATTATGGAGTGTGTGGAACATGCCCCACATCTTTTCCTAAAAACTTCATCTGAATTATCTCATGTAAATTTTTCCAGCCACATTTTAAGGTAGATGGTTAATCTGCACTTTTAGAGCTAAGTACCATGTTCAGAACAGCTTGCTAATAAATGCCTAAGCTGTGTATGTGAGACTCTCTCTCAGTTTGTACTCTACCATACTGCTCTTTGCCTGTTTGTTTCACGGTCCGGAATGATAAATCAGTCTCACTTCCTTGCCTCCTACAATCAGCTCTTGGCCTGTAATCTGAGTGATGGAGTTGGTAGGAAATCATGATGTGAATTAGTTACGGTACATGCAGTAAGCAGAGCCAGTATGGAGGAATGAAAGCATGGGACTTACCAGTCCCATATCAGCTTATCCTTATTCTGTCCATGGGGACTCCTTGGCTACGGAGGTTTCCATAGGACCTATTTTTATTACCAGGCCATATTTGTATTTCTAGCCTGTCAGTGGGCTACTAGTTAATAAAAAGCAGACTGTTTCATATTAGAGTCTTATCAAAAGCAGCACCTGTCATCCATCAATCCTACTTTCAGAGGTTTTCTTCATCAATATTGAATCCTTAGAAGATGGTATATGTGATGAGAACGATTTGAGAATACACGAGAATTATTGTCTGCTGCATTTATCGCTGTAAGCAAACCTTTGTGTTAAGACTCTGAACGCTGGGGCTGTGGAGGTCGCTCTGTTGCAAAGAGCTTGGTATGCACAAGGGCTGAAGTTTAATCCTCAGAACCCACATAGAACAATCCAGGTGTGACAGTACGTGTGTTCCAGCACTGGGAATGGATAGACAGGTGAATGCCCTGGACTCTATGGCCAGCCAGCCTAACCTAATAGGGGAGATGTAGCCTACCGAGAGACCTTGCCTCCAAAAGCATGGTGAACAGTCACTGAGGAATGACACCTGAGATTGTTCTCTGGCCTCCACATCTGTGTGCACATATACCTACACATCTGCACACACACATATGCATGTGCACATACATGAGTCCCCCCCCACACACACATGCACACACCCGGTAAATTTACACATGTAAATCCTGAGTGTTGAGTGCCTACCTGATATTATAGGATTTTGTTTGTTGTATGTTTGTTATTTTGTTTTATGAATCAGCCAGAACAGAGGAAGTAAGCATTCTTCGGAAATATCTATAATGTTTTCAAGAAAGTCAGAGCCTCCACATTCTTTGTGTTTTATAGAAATCTGAACACATTTCTAACTCTGAGGGACTTAAGGTTTTGTTTTATTTTATTTATTGCTTAGATTGGACTTTGTCCCATGAGAAACCACTGAGCAGATTTAATTTTGTGCAGTCTTTCTTTTGAGACAGAGTATTTATTGTCTGGCAAGATTATCCAAAAGAAGGAAATGAGTTTCAACCAGAGATGGGGGACCCAAAACTCCGAGGTCAGAGCTAACATATAGGTGCCTTTGTCTTGCTGACATCAATATTTTTGTATTTCTCATCTAGAGAGGAAACAGCTACGTATTGATATTTTAGAATTAAAACCCTCTCCGTTTTATTGACTGCTGTTATATTCTGTTGTTCTGATATAAAAATGTTGTTTGCTTGGGACATACTGCTCATCTGTGTCCAATACCGCATTTGTCATTACCACAGTCTAACTTGGTCTAGGGCACAAGAGCAAGCCTGAGGGAGGGTTACAGATGGAGGAGCCAGGCCGCTGGCTTCTAAGCATGAGAACTCCCAGTGCAGGAGAGAAGCTAGGGAGCCCGAGCTGGCTGGTGGGTTAATGGTAGGCTGCATTCTGGGCTTACCTCCTGACGTCTTTGGCTTGTTCTCACAAACTTTCTCATGATCTCAGTTCCCTTCACTGGACACATGAACTTGAAATATCTCTAGGTTCCAGCCAAGTCTGGGAGTTTGGGGTTTATGTGAGACTACACCAGGCCCTTTCTGAGGTATCTCTCCTCCATGTATGGCAAGGGAGCAACAGTGTGATCTTACTCTGTGCTCCTTAGGTCCCCTGGAAGCTCTTCCTCCGAGTCCCCCAATTCAAGCTCTTTGCTTAAATGTCATTTAATCCCTTTGTGGTGGTCAGATCTGTCACTCTGGCGGCCTTTCTGTTTTCTCTGTTTTAGAAGAGTTTACATTCTATACTCTTTTTTATTTTAAGATGATATATTTTTTTTTTTTTTGGTTTTTCAAGACAGGGTTTCTCTGTGTAGCCCTGGCTGTCCTGGAACTCACTCTGTAGACCAGGCTGGCCTCGAACTCAGAAATCCACCTGCCTCTGCCTCCCGAGTGCTGGGATTAAAGGTGTGCGCCACTACGCCCGGCTTTTAAGATGATATTTACAAGCTTTGCAAACTGCCTTTGGATAGGGGTAGGGGTGGAGAGAGAGAGAGAGAAAGAGAGAGAGAGAGAGAGAGAGAGAGAGAGAGAGAGAGAGAGAGAGAGAGAATGAATATATCCAGTTATCTTGAATAGAGTGTCAGTTGTCAACCTTGGTGGGAGGGTAGGGGGTGGTGGAGAGTGTCCTCAGTAGCCTTAGTTTCTATATGTGTGCATTTAAGCGTATAGGGGAAAGTGAGTTAAGAATTGGCCAAGCTATAACACTTTATATGTTTTTAAAAGGAAAACAAAGATGGAAAGTCAGAGAAATGGATACAACTACTGTGGCCAGGACAGGTTCACAATGACTTGGGAAGCAAAGTAGGGTTTTCCAAGTGACTTTGCCCACGTAGTTGCTTGCAGTTACTCTGGGGAATGTGACTGGCTTCTCATGGTTTGAGGTTGGAGGAGCTGTGGGTTTCTCTTTTTAAAGCCTTGTATGTAAGATAAGGAAGGAAGGAAGGAAGGAAGGAAGGAAGGAAGGAAGGAAGGAAGGAAGGATTGCACCACATTAACCACATTAAAGCATATGCAAGCATGTGTGTTAACCATCTAATAGAAAGTGATGTAGTCCACTTCATAAAATTGGTGAAGTCGCACAGTCCTGCCCTTCTAGGCATTTCCACAGTAGTTTTCATTAAAAGTTACCCTCCAGGTCCTACATGATGACTTGGCATATAAAGACAGTTGCTGACAAACAACCTGAGTTTGATTCCTAGACTCGCTATGATAGTCTTGGGTTGGGTTGACTCAGTCAGTCTCATGGAGGCTGCTTGTATATTTGTAATTTTATTTTCAATTAAATTAGCAAGTATACCAGCTAGAAATCCCAAAACAGGCACTGTCAAAAGACCTAAGTTACCCAATTGAATGATGTAAACTTTTGAGTGTCTATGATTGGTATGTTCAAGGTAATAGATGGCACAGTAAGGAATTTCACCAGAAACCTGGCATCTGTTTTTTGTTTGTTTGTTTGTTTGTTTGATTTTTAAATCAAACATACGAATTGGTAATTTTGGAACCTAAGAAAAAGAAACATTGTTTAGTGGGAACTCACTAGAGAGACCCCATCACATATTAAATTTAGTATACGATGAAACCGTGAAATGGAAGATAGACCAGTAGATTATATTCATGTAAATGCATTGAGCAAAAGGATGGAAATTTAGCAAGAAGTATAAAAGACACATGGGTTATACTGTTCTCCACATTCAAACATGGAGCCAAAGTCTAGGAAATAGTAGGTGAGACCAACACAGAAACGATATTCTCTAAAACTGGTCAAAACCACCAGAAGATAGATTCAGGAAGCCCCGCCTATCATCTCCAGAGCCATATGTAGAAGACTGTAGCAAGCATAACTAAGCCTGATGAAGACAAAAGCCAAGGGCACAATCAATACAGCATTGAGGAGACGACACTGTTTTCATGGAAACAACATGGGACTAATCACTTGCTTCCCAGCAGAAGTGATGGATACTGAGAAAATAGGATGCTATGTGCGTGTGCTGTGGGGTGTGCTACTGACTGCCAGATACACAGAAGTATGACAGAAGTATTTGTCAACACTTGAAGTGAAATTAGGACATCTTAAACCAACAATTTCAAGAATCCACTACTAGTAGAGAAACCCTAAATGAAGTAGGAAGAGGAATGACACAGGAGGGAAAGATGGTCCCACACACTCAGGAAGAATCAAGTGACAGATAGGGTGAAAATTTGCTGGGCTGGGAAACATTGGAAATAAAATGTGTGCTGATGGTTGTTTGGAGGCACGAGGAGATAGGTGAAGAAGCATGCAGAAAAAGCTCCTTATGTGAGTCTACATCACAGCTCCTGGATTTGTGGCTCAGGAAACATCCCAGAAGATGGGCAGAAAGATTACAAGCCACCTCTCCTCCAAAGGGCTGTGTAAGCAAGACCAGAAGGATGCCAATGTTGATGGGCATATTAACACAGAAGGGGGATTTTTGCATAGTCCCACCTCCTAGACAAAGAGCTGCAGGGTACTGATGACTGGAGAAGTGGGATTAGCTCTTCTGGGGGGGGGGTAAAGCCCCCTTGTTAGTTGTCCCACGTGGAGTGGTTAGCCCTAAAACCGTATTTGGGTGAACAACAGAAATGGACTCAGCAGTTTGTATCCATGCATTTGTACGTACATATCTATATCCCTGTGACAATAACAATCCATACAAGAAGCTATCAACTTAAGAGTAAGAGGATCAGAGGGGCTTGAGAGATTTAAATGAGGTTTATGGGCATTCACTGTTGAATTCTTCTCACATTGCTGTTGTAAACTTATAGAATAAAATATTGAGGAAAATTTACTGGCAAGTAGAAATACATTTTGATTATGTAAAACAACAAAACAGGTTTTTTTTTTTTGTTTATGTAGCAATAGGTTTAGGACCAAAGCCATACAAAAAGAAGAGAGTTAAATAAAATTAAAACATTATAAGTAGAGTAATGAATAAAATATTATATGTAGAAGGTGAAATAAAATGGAAAATACTTGGTTGATGTAAAAACTGCAAAGATGAGAAAAGAGAAAAGGATATAAGTAGACTAGCAGAAAACAATTCTAAAACGGAAGGTATGGAAAGCAACTAAACACTCCAATTAAAATACAATTTTCTGCTTATACTTTAAAATAGAAGCTAATTGTGTACTCTTCATAAATGGTGCTGCTTAAAGTGTAGAACCCAGAGAAGTTGAGAATAAAAAAACAGAAAAAAAGATACATCCCATAAGTATCCAATAAGGTAAGCTGTATAGCTCTATTAATGAAGAAAATTAGTATAAGGCAAGATAAGACCCATCATTAAAGATTAATAAAGATATTTTAACAATAAAAGAGTCAGTTAATAAGGAATATGTAACAAGCCTACATTTGTATATACCCTAGAACATGGCTGAAGCCCTATACACTGTCTTAGTTCATTTTGTGCCAGCCATCAAAGAACCTAGGATGGGCAGTTTATACAGAATAGAGATTTATTTCTTACAGTTCTGGAAACTGGTTAAGTCCAAGGACAGTGGCCCACATGTGCTGGCTATTCTTAGTTTCCAGCTTGACTACATCTGGAATTAACTAGAACACAAGTGGCTGGGAACACCTGTAAAGGATTTTTCCTAATTAAATCATTTGAAGTGGGGAGACCCACCCTAAATCCAGATCTTCTGAGTCGGGAAGAGCCACCTTTAATCTGGGCCACAGCTTCTGCTGGCAGCCCATATAAAGGACATGGAAAAATGAGCATGCATGCATACACACACACACACACACACACACACACACACACACACACACACACACATCCTGTTTCTCTAGAGAACCCTGACTACTATTCTACATAAGGACTTTCTTGCCATAATATGGCAGAAGGCAGAAAAGCAAGATAATGCCATTAAGACAGACAAGCTTGTCTCTGGAAGGCAGATACCTCATGGCCTATGACCTACTCTGCTTTAGCAGGCCCAGCCTCTCTGTTGTTACTTTGGAAAGTATGTTTCTAACACGTGAACTTCAAAAGACACATCCAAACCATAGAAAATATTATTGATTAATTTTTACTAGGCTAATATTTAGACCACAGCTCCTTAAACAGGGTTCAACTCCATATGAGATTCCACAAGAAAATGTGGGGGATGCAAAAAAAAAATTGGCAAAAATAAAAGATTTCTGAATGGGCAGTGACATAAAAATTAATTCAAAACCAAATTTATAATGAATCAAGGCTTTCTCATAGCTCCTGACCATGTTTCATTGTACAAGTTCCCCACAGCTTTGGTCCTAACACAATGTATACATTTTGTTCTGGGCAGGCCATCTGGCTTGCAATGCCAGAGCTCACTTCCTGGAAGGCTGGGTGTGATACATGCAGTTTTAATCCCAGCAGTGAGGGGGCTGAGGCAAGCAGAATTCTGGGCTTGCTGGCCAAACAACCTAGCCTAGTCAGCAAACCCCAAATCAATCACAGAAAAAAGGGGGGTACCCAAGACTGACTTCTGGCTTCTACATGTATTAACATATCATCATCGTCATCATCATCATCATCATCATCATCATCAATAAATAAATAAATAAAAATTCTATTTGAGTTGCTGGCTTGAGTCCTATTAAAAACCAATCATTAACTGAATTCTGGCCTGGAATTTGGACAGAAGTTCCAGCAATTTCCCAAACGTCACTTCTGTCATCTGTATTAGGCATTGATGTGAGGTGGTGTCCTCAGCACTGACAATTATAAAATAAAAATATTTATGAAGACCTAGAAGCTTTGAGTATGCTGTATATGCTACAATATCAAATAATAGCTCATATGAATGACCTTGGCCATCCTGTTAGTATGGGAATTTGCTTTTGTCTTTAATAAATAGTAAACTTACACCAAATCATTACTTTAAAATAAAATTTCCTATGACCTATTGCTGAAAATGTTTGATTGTAGATGTATCTTACATGCCTATGTACCTGGGGTCACATAACCATTTCTTTGGTGAAAAGTTTAAGATCCCCAATTTGAAGCACTTGCTAAGTTATGACATAGTGTACTTAGTTCTGTCCAAGTGCATGTTGGGACATTTACTAACATTGACCACATATTGGCTCATTAAACAAATGTCAACAAATGCCAGAAGGCTAATTGCATTCTAGAGTATCCTTTCAGACCACAAAGAAATTTGTCCATCAGTGTTCCCTGGTCTAACAAAATACCCAATGGATCTCTGACAATATTTTGAACTTAGGTGACCCTGACACCTAGACACATTCAGTGCTAACTAGATCTCCTGGTGCATATTCTTGATCAAGGCACCTCGGATGTTGCCTACTCCTCTGGTGTGAATTAATACCTTGCCTATGGCCATACACTATGCATGCCTCAGGAACGTTTTTTTGACTGCCAACTGTGGGACAAGAATGGAGGTAATTACAATAATGCGTTGATTCAGGTGTGATTTTCAATTACCAGATAAAAAGCAGGACTTGGGTGAAGCATTTCGAAAACAGTCATTTTCTCATATTATCCCCATCTCAAAAAAAAAAAAAAAAATGTGATGGTGTGTGTAATTTACAGAGATTTCAACATTCCCAAATCATCGTTATTCCTAAACCATATCTTTTCATTTCCAAGTAGATCTCTTTCCTTTATGGAAGTCTTCCTGGGCACAGAGGGAGGGGGTGGCAAACTGTCTGATATACCTTATGGTTTAATGCGCTTTTATTAACTCTTTGGATAACATACAGAATGATAGGTCCACTGTGACATTTTATCCATGTGTTTGTTGCCATGTGTATTAGTCAGGGTTCTCTAGCGTCACAGAACTTATGGTAGTCTTTATGCAGTAAGGGAATTTGTTGATGACTTACAGTCTGTAGACCAACTCCCAACAATGGTCAGCAGCAGCTGTGAATGGAAGTCCAAGGATCTAGCAGTCGCTCAGTCCTGCAAAGCAAGCAGGTGAAGAAGGGAGAGAGCAAGTCTTTCTTCTTCCAATGTCCTTATGTAGGTCTCCAGCAGAAGGTGTAGTCCAGATTACAGGTGTGTGCCACCACTCCTGGATCTGGGACTTGCTTTGACCTTGAACTCAGAGATCTCCCTGTCTTAATCTTCTGGGATTCATAGTCACTATGCCTCAAGATCTCCATGCAAAGATCCAGGACAGAAACTTCTATCTCCAGCCTCCAGATTAGGATCACAGGTGAGCCTTCCAATTCTGGATTGGAGTTCATTCCAGATATAGCAAGTTGACAACCAGGAATAGCCACTACACCGCGCTTAGGTCTTCTTCACCCTATCCACACTCTTACCTTTCCTCCCCGCTTACTAGTCTCCAATATATTTATACATATACATACATATGTGTGCCTATATATTCACTCCTCATAGACGAAGCATACAGTAGTTTGCCTTTCTTATACCATTATTTTTTCTGTGCCCCCTTCATTCCCCCTAGATACTTCCTTTCCCTGTATGTATACCATATATGTGTGATGTGAAAATAGAAGAGGCACTCACACTTACACACACACACACACACACACACACACACATGCAATATATATACTATACATATTCTGCACACAAAAGAACACATGTAATGCTTACTTTCTGATTTTGGCTTACGTTGCTTGGCATGCCAATTGTATTCTAATGTGTTCAAGCAAGTTTACTTCAGTGCAGTCAGAGATTCTGAGAAGGGAACCAGAGACCTCTCAGTAACCTGAGTAATGGGATCTGCCCCTGTTATCAAGGTTATTACCTCCTGGGCTTAATTAGAAGCTAGTGGGATGTTATCACTTAGTCTACTAGCAGAGAGCTTCCTTGAAAGGCACAGAGTTAGGGAATGATATGATGAAACAGGGGAAATGGACCATATCAGAAACTGCTTACCCACAACAAATCTGAAAGAAGCAAGAGAGGAGAGAAAGACACAGACACTGCCAACCTTATCGTGTGTGTGTGTGTGTGTGTGTGTGTGTGTGTGTGTGTGTGTGTGTGTAAATATCCATGGACTTTCAGTTTTTCTTCCTTTGAATAATATAGTCGTTATTCTTTTGCTTTCTTTCAGTTTAGGACTTCCAATATTTTACCAGCTGCCTTTCTAAGCTGCCTTTGAGAAAGGCTAGTCTCAACCCACTACCTCATAGTGAAAAATCTGAGATGCTCTGGGGAAGAGAGAAAGACTGCTTTTCCCTCTCTCTCCTCCGTTACCTTCCAATATTTCTTCTACTGACTTTCTTTCCTCCTTTTGCATCCCATAGGAAAGGGTGTGGGGTGCTGGTGAAGAGCAGATGCAAAGTTGTGTTTGTGTGGGCTGGAAGTGAAGTGGTTTGTTAGCAGGTGTCCTTTACGAAAATCAGACTTCCTGACAGTCACGAGGGAACAGGTTGCCCAAAGAACTTTGAGTGCATCATGTCTGAGTTGTAATTTCCAATCTCTTTTATTTTACTGTCAGCCAATGGCTTCTGTCATTCTTACTCAAAGAGAAAGGTGTGTGGAGGCTCCAAGCTGGGGGGTGATTCTTGGTGTCCTCAGCACTGACCCATATTAAAAACCCAAGAGCACTAACATAATGACGGTGTGTGTTCACATGTGTGCACATGTTGTGGGGACTTCCTTGGAGAGACACTGTACAAACATCATCAGGCTTGATCTAACACCCTTTGAGTATGGAGAAGTTTAAACCAGCCTAGATATACTGCATAACCTGCAGAAAGCAACAGGTGAGCTAAAAGAGGGCCTCTTAAGCTTTTCCACTAATGACAGTTTGCCCAACACTTTTCTGTACAACCCCAAATGCATAGGTATATAATACAGGTAAGCAAACCAAATGTTTACTGCATAATAATCATTCATCAACACAGTTATTTTAAATATTTTGATATGCACAAAAATTTTATTATTTATGAAAGCAAAATTTCATACTAGTAAAGTGAGTACACTTATTCTTGCATAAAAGTTTAAATCTCGACTGTGTGTTTGATACAGCAGGACACAGGATCAATGATTTTCAGAGTTGATTGATACTTTGACTTTATTATCATCAATGCCATGAATAATGCTATACATAAATACATAGTACGGAGTGGTAGAAATGCATCCGGGACCATTTCAAAAGTTGAAAGGACAAAAAGGACATTCTGTCCTCATTCCATGCCAAAATTCATTTGGGCATTTTAAAACCTCATATTGTAACACAATCAAATCTGAAGATTGGCAACCCTGATGTTCACATGCACCCTGAGGAGCATGGGAAAACATTCATGGTTTTCTGTAACTTAACCGCTATGTTCCCTTAAGAGCAGAGCACTCACCTGCTAGGAAGGACACTGATGGAAATTCCTGATGTCATACCTCAGATCTGAGTTGCTTCAGGCTAGCCTTACTGTCATGGATGGCTTGTCACATGCGTGGTGAAGCATGTTATGAGCTTAGAACCAAGGCTGCAGTATAGTCACATGATGTAATATGCTAAGCATGATTAGACTTCTTGAGTTCATTATCTTATAGGTAGAACTATAGTCTGACAGAATACTAAGTGTGTACTAGATACTGTTGCCAACTTGTTCACAACCTCCAGATTCAGTTTGCCATGCAGGAGTGATCCACAGTTTCAACATCCCTACTTCAGATACAATCTGTGCTACCTCATTCTATAGGCAAAAACTATGTCTTACTATCTGATTTTATTTCTCCAAGTCAGGTAAACTTGATTAAATTCCCAGTGGGTAGATCCCTAACTCATAGATAAGAAGGCCTGTTTAAATAGCAAAGTTTGAGAAGCCTACCAGTTTCCACATTACAGTTTTTCTATTTCCACTTAGAAGTTACACAAGGAGTCAGGACACACAGCAGTAATGCTGCTCAGGAAATCCCATTGTTCTTGGACATAGCTTGTCAGTACACAGGGCTTTCAGTTTCACCTTGGGGTGGGGGTGAGGATGGGGGTGTGTGCAAGTGTTTGCTGGTGGTCTCCAGTGGGTGGAGCTGAAGGCCAGCAGGAGCTAAAGCCTTAGCAATACAAGTTGCAAAGTAAATGGACTGGAAGGTACTCCTTCCAGTTTGTGATTCTTGAGGGTAAGAGTTGCTGGCTTTCCTTTGGACAACTACACGAGAAGAGCATCTTGCTAGGACATTGGTCTCATTCCTGTGATCGTGATTAGCAGGGCAGTGGGAATGACATCTGTCCCACTCTGCAGCTTTAGAAAGTTCTGCATTGATTGGGAACAGTCAGATTGGTCATTTAGCGCATACCCTGATACCAAGGTTCCTTTGCAGGTCTTCAATACACATTCTATGTTTCCCCAGTTAAAAAAGTATGCCACTCTCTGTAAAGCACAAAACTCGTGACACTGTATAATCCAAATGATAGGCTGGAAACTGGGCTTGTTGTAAGTAACATATGAGCAGCACCTGGTGTAAGACGTGTTAACATGCTCAGTGCCTGGAGCAAAACTGGCAAGCACAGCCCCAGCTCTTGCCAGTCACTTGTCAAACCCCAACCTAGGGTTCCTTCCAAACTCTCAGAAGAAGGTCCAAGACACGGCACCTCATGTAGTCCTCAGACTCTACTAGGGCAAGGGCTGGATCTCAGCCAATGTAAAACAGAACCTCTGAATTAGAAAAGGAATTCTGTAGCGTTGGGGCAGGGGCCTCGGGTGCCAAGATGCTGAATACCAATGTGCTGGGTTGTCGTGTCATGCTTAGGAGTCAGAGTGAGGATGAAGGTGAAACTTCCTTCGGCAGGTCTGCTCCCTAGTAACCGAGGAGCATGCTAGAGATATAGAACAGGCCTCCCCATTCATGATAAACAAAGAAGCATCTTCTCCAACCCGGGATTCAGTGATCCGAATGCCAGAGACCAGGCAGGCCATGCAAAGTAATTTGCAGATCTTTCTAGAGGGTGTATAGTTGAGTCCCATGCAGGCAGAATACTGGGGAGGGATAGTTATAACACAACCAAGATGTTACTAGGCACTATGGCACTGCAGGCGCTGTCGGATGCTTTTTCTAGGCATCCTGATAACTTTTATGAGATTGGTACCACCATTTCCCCATTTCATAGACAAAGACAGATTCCATGGTTACAGGAGACAGTCTGAGATGACTCACGGTCTGGTGTAACTTTTAGGACCCTGGGATTACTAAGTCTTGGCTTTGCCACTTATGTGACCTGGAGGAAAGCTCTTAATATCTTTTTGTCCCTATTTTCTTGTCTGCAGAATAAGGAAAATACCATTATAGACTTCATGAAGCTGTAATGCAGATGAAGTAAGTGGGTATATATGCAGCCCTTGGCGCTGGGCCCACATAGCGTAAGAACTATTTATAATCTGTGGTACTTATTTGTTCTCAGTCAAGTAAAAATTTTGAACCTAGTTTAGCCTAATGGTGGGTCTGAGTGCCTTGTTAATACGACTCCCTCGAAGCAGTTGGGTTAAATTTGCTCCCATTCTTTGATTACATGTAAGAGGAAATCAGAAGCCTGCTTTATCAGGGTATCAGGAGAGCACAGGTACCCTGGAAACAGTTTTGATCCACAGAGCATCTTTTAAATGAAGGATACTTGCTATTCAGGTCAGTAGTGAGAATTCACATGAAAATGAGACTGTGTGAGCTGAAGGGTAAACAACTGCATTTTTGCTAAGACTAGCCACACATCTAGAGGCATTTGGCAGCCAGAAGAAGTAAGTCTAGTCCTTTATCAACACACAGACAGAGTTGTTGAGCCTTTTGCTAAATCTGGCTCTGAGACACTTCTGTCTTTAGGTCTAGGCAGTTGCTTCATCATGCACCCATGCTGTCCTGATATTTTGGTACTGAGCACACTGCTATACATTCACAGGACACCAGCTGCACGTCTGTATGATCCTCTAGACAGGGGTCATGTGCCATATAAAGTTATCATATAAACCATTAGATGGCATGCGCTTTAGAGAAACAAACCCCAGACAGGTGGGCAGACAAGATTCTGTCTTTCTGATGAAATAGGAGTTCTGCCTACTGTCTTAGCACTACATGACTGGAATGGTCACTTTAGCATGGTTTCATCACATCTTCCAACTGGAGATTTAAAATTGATGATAGCTATAATTGTAGATAAGATGTCTCTACATAAAGAAAAACGGTAGAGACTAAAACCAAAGAGCAGTCCCAGTTCCCTCTTGCCTTGAGAGATCCCCATGAAAAACTACCCATATTAATAGAAAGAAATGCTAATGGAATATTTTTTTTTAATTACACATACAGTTTCCAGTTTGTCTTTTTGGAAATTACACCTAGCTGTATCAGGTCTTCTCATGAGCACATTTAACATACAGGCTTTGCACATATATGTCCATACAGAGTATGAATGAAGCTCTCATAGTTCTTTGAAGGGCCAAGACCTTGCCACTCCCTGTGTATAGTCAAGCCACCGTGCATAACAAGAGACCGTCTATGATATTAACATGTCCCAAATTTAGCATTTATGTTCTTGAAAGCACTTCCTTTCCCCATAAAGATCTAACTAAACATTAGAAGTTTTGACCTTTTAGTTTTTTTTAAAGAAGTGTTTGATGGTCTGATTGTTTTCAACAAAAGAGGTCTGTTCTCTCGCTGTAGGGAGAGATTCCTTAGTTCTTTTCAGAGATGAAAACCCTCTCTTAAGCCTGCTAGAGTGGAGATCAAGGGCATCCCAGCCTGTCTCTGAAGGATGATTCCTGTCCATGAAAGGAAACTGGGTGGTAGTGGGCATGTTGAAAACCAATGGGCGTGGCTCTAGAACTTGACATTTTATTCATGGCAGTCTACAGAGTGGCTGTCATGCCTTGTGACTTTTTGAATGTGTGTTCTCTGTGAGGATTTGCTGGCTTTTCCAAGGCCAGTGTGGCTCTCCTATGGGATTTGATACCATAGGACCCATTTTCCTGCCAGGTCTGTTCCGGTAGAAGGTTGTGTTGCACATCTAGGGGCCGACCTGGGGCTTCCCAAGGAAGAGAGACCCACTCTGCCCCAGCCCTGGTCTCAGGTCCTTAGGTGCTGCTTGGTAAGACATCAACTCTTCAGATCCGAGAACTGTTGCATCTTCTTAGCAAGTAGGTCAAGTGAGGGCAGGGGCAGGAAGTCAGGGCTGCAGCTAGGGGAAAGGGTGGGGCCCTGCGCCATGTTTGAATGGGGATAGTTTTCTGACCATCACTGCTCCTTTTGTCTCTAGGCATAGACGGCTTCATTCTGTACATCTTCCCCACCCCCTTCTTCCTCTTTCCTATCCTCCCCTTTCTCCTCTCTCCCTTTCAGCTAAACTCATAGTGATATTCAGGCCCAGCGCCATTTTGTAATGAGGTTTAGAAAAAATGGGGCACAAAGAGTATAACAAAAACTGTCAAATTTAAAGTGAACAAACCCTTGATTTCCTTCTAAAAGATAAACTACACCATGCCTGAACTTTGGAACGGTAATTATTTCACAATAATACACAATTTTGTAGGAGAAAAGGAAGGAAGGAAGGAAGGAAGGAAGGAAGGAAGGAAGGAAGGAAGGAAGGAAAGGAGGGAGGGAGGGAGGGAGGGAGGGAGGGAAAGCTTACAGTAAACATCCATAATGCCTACCTATTACAGTTTTCTCAACTAACTTCATCTCTATATTAGTAATCAATTGAAGTTTTGAAAACATGAAGAGTTATATATAAGCTATTATGTACAGCTGTCAATTTGTAGCATCCCTTCATTCATTCATTCTTTTCTGAATAACCAGGATTAAAAAATGATCACTAAACCTCATCACTAGTAAATTACGTAGATGTGGTACACAGGCATACCAAGTAATACAAACCTGCTTTTACACCACCCTTATATCTTTACAGAACATGTGTGATTCATTTTAGTTGATGCTTTTAAATGATTATGGCTTTCTATACTCCTAGCACTTCCCACAGGGAAGTTGTGTATAGGTAATTTAGATATGGTTATTTTAGAGGCTTTTTGTAATTTTTGACTATTTGGTAACCATTAGACCCTCTTCCTTGTGAATGAATAAATATATTCTACAGAGTGTGACCTAGGATTTCAGAACTAATGTGTTTCTTTCACCCCATTACTCAGAATAACACCTTACATGGCTTGGGGAATATACAAAATTAGATACACTGGCTACCAATGCTCCAAGTCTGCCTTCCTCACAAACACTACTGTGTGTTGGGCACAGAGAGAAGAGAGATCAGCAAATTTCAGTCAAAGAACTTGGTTCATTTGACTGAAAGCTGCTTGTTTGTTTTCTTGTTTGTTTGTTTTAAGGCTATCCATCTCAGACCCTTCTGATAGCTCTGTGAACTAATAATTTGTCCAAACTCCTCCTGGAAATGATTCTTAATTCCATCACCATTTGTAGCTCCCCTTCTGTCCAATGAACCAGAAGTTAGCCTGCAAGGCATCTCTTCTTTAATCTATTATATGGTTTTTATCTTTATATGCAAGTTGATCTATTTCCCCAAATTAGCGTATGGCCTTAAGAACCATATTATTATTCTACTTTTCTGGAGTCTAGTGAGGACAATGAAAACACCAAAGGATGCCACAAATGGAAGAAAGCTTTGGGGACACCAGAACCAGTGCCTTACAAAACAAACAATAGTGTGCATTTCAAATAAAATCTTACAAGATTTTCAACATACCAACTCCATAACAGTAAGGTTACTCCTTTAGAAATGAGACCACATGGGAGGGAGGATGAGCTCCAGGTCCCTCCCCTCCAGAAGGCCCTGGTTTCTGTGGCCTCTGGTTTCTACTGGATGAGAGAGGCATTCAGAGATAAGATCAGTGGCCCAGCATTTTGATGAGGAAGGAAGACTCCATTTTCATGGCTTTAGTCTCACCAGAGATGTATAGAAACTGGAACTTGCTGCTATTGAGTCTCCAACAGAGAAGCACACCTGGGAGGTGCCAGGTTGAATTCTCTGGAAGCCAAACACTCAAATGGAGTTGGGCGTGTGCATGTGTGTGTGTGTGTGTGTGTGTGTGTGTGTGTGTGTGTAGTTGTTGGAGATGATTACCCAGGATTAAAGAGAGAGGACTGAACAGAGGGAAAGTCAGTCAGACACCACTAAGGTTCCTTAACCCCATGGATGGGGACTGTCTAGAGTTTGCATGGCCCAGTACCTTAGCTGCTGGCTTCTCTGTTCAAGACTCATTAGCAGCAATTTCCAGTTTCCACTCATACCTCTGGTGAGACCAAAGTGTCAGAGCCATGAAAATGGATCCTTCCTTCTTCATCAAAATGCTGGATGGCTGCTGGCTCTTCTCTTGCCATCATCCCTGATCCCAGTGTAAGGGCCACTCGGGGAAGCCAGTTCTCTACTGCTTTCTGTGGTTTTCTTCAGCAGAAGCAAATTTTAAAAAGGCTGAGCGTAGAAGGCTGGCTGCCCAGCAGTGGGCAACAAGTCCTCTCTCTTGAAGACAGATCCGGAAGGACACTGAGCGTCCACTGCTCCTTGGAGTCCCGGTGCCCACAGGAGAGTGGAGAGTGCTGGCAGCATCTGATGGTCTGGTCTTTACTTCTAGAGACAGGAAGTGGAGATTCCTAGTTCCAAGCTTCTGAGATGCTCCTTGTTTGATGTTTTGATAAGAACAATGTGCTTCCAGAGAAATTCTGTCAGCAGCGTCCATGTCCTTCCATTTCACCAGGCTTAGCAGCCATTTTCATATTTAAGGTCTACGTTTGGTCCAGTAGACAGTGTGGCACATTGCAGGAGGAAAACTGGGCTCCAGATCCCATTGCTGACTGTAGGACCATGAGCAAACATGTTGGCTCTGCTGGATCACAGCCCATTGGTGGTCCTGGTTCCAGTCGATACCAAAGGGAATAGTTTATAAATTATAAAATAGTGTTTAAAGTCTCCCTCCCTTCACTACTCCATAGAGTCATTTGCTCGGTTATTACATTAATGTGTTTTCTAACTTTTAACGTGTGAGTCTTCCCATCTCTTTAAACAGAGCAAATGGAAGATTTTGTTTTCTGCTTATTATTTCAGTCTTCTCCAGAGACTCATTTCAAGTCTCCTTCCACATCAAGCCATTAGGCCATTGCTTTGGGCCCATCCACCAGCCATGATAAAGCATCTTGTCAGGACTGACTTCCTGCCAAGTGTGCCTCATTCTGCCAGTTTCTTTGGTTTTACTTTTTTCTTTTTTCCTGTTTTTTTTTTTTTTTTAATTTTATTAACTGTCTGCATAGTTGAACTCTTTGCAACTTTTACTTTTTATTTTCTGCTAAGTCACACCTCTCCCAAACCTCAGACATTAGGATTCACTTAAAATGTTTTTTTTACTTGGAAAAGAATCAAGCATGCAAAAATAATACATAAATATTGACAGATGTCCAGTTCCAAGACACATAATTAAGTCAACACCTATGCACCAACTGCTTGACCAATATCAACATAAGTTACTATTTTATGTTTCACTTTTCAAATAAATATCCAGGGTCTACTTGAATCCAGAACTTGCAATATATATTGACGACTGTCACATTACCTGGCCTAAAGAAATAGTTGACATCATTAACTAGGCACAAAATCTACCAACCAGTAACTGCAGCGAGAAATACAAACAGGAAGAGAGTAACACAGTTAGTTACCTCTGGGAGAGTTGGAATGGTTTCCAGGTTTCCAGAGGATGTGACTTAAACAGTTAAGGGTGATTTGCTTGGGGCACTAGAGCATTCTAGGTAGTGTGTTAGTCTCCCATCACTGTAACAAATGCCCAAAGTCAATTAACTTAAAAAGAGGAAGTTGCTTGCATTGGCCCCGGGCTGTGGAAATGGTAGGCTGTGACCAGGTGGATCCATGGCATTAGAATACATCACAGTGGGAGAACGGGTGGAGGAGGCCTGTCTGTCTCATGGTCCAGAGAGAAAAGAGTAAGAATAGGAGACAGAGTCCACAGTTCCTCTTGAGGGTACACCTCAGTGATTAAAGCCTCCACTGGATCCTACCTACCTGAAGCATCTACCACCTCCCAGTGAAACCAAGTTGAGAAGCAAGCCCTGAATGGATGGGCCTTTGAGGACACTCCAGCCATACTATAGCACAGGAGGAACACATGCCCTTTGAGTGTCTGTGTGTCCCGCCACAATAGCTCTTCAGCCACCCCATGCTGTCCTTCATGGCTCTTGACCATTCCTGCTCAGGTTTGGGGCCTGCACCTTTCTAAATGTCCACATTTCCGTAGGAGTCCCATTAGACACCCTCACCATGAACTGATTCATTCACCCATTTACTGAACACTGAGAAGAAGCCGCTGGCTCTAGCCTACCTTCAGATCACTGACAGAACTTGTTAAAGGCTCAAGTCCAGTCTCTGGAAGCTATTCAGAATTTGGAGGAGAAGGTCCAGGGATTCAGAGTTCTAACACGTTGCCACCAGGGGCTCCTAAGGGCAGTACTGTGAGGATACATGGAAACACAAGGAAGGGAAGTCTTGTAATGCAAGAGAGGGTGGTAAAGAACCCCAGGAAATCAACCCGCTGGTGGTCCTTACCTGGATCACCAAGACACCCCCTCCTGTTCCCACCCCTGCCAGTCCCTCCTGTCTCACCCACCCTCCAGTCTGAAACACTCACTTGTGTGGACACGTACACCCCACCACCACCACCACCACCACCACCACCACCACCACCACCACCACCACACA
>NC_034594.1:150983125-150986560 GCF_900095145.1 Mus pahari
CCCAGCCCCTCCCTGCCTGCCTGCCTGCCTGCCTCTGCCCCTCCCTCGCTGGCTCTCTGAGATAGCAGCAGACCGAGAGAGAGGCTGGTACAGCGTGCTCTGGGGAAAGAGTGAGCTTGCTTGCAGGGACTGGCAGCATTTCAGCTCTTGCATCCCATCCATGCAGTGTTCTTGGAGGGCAATGCAATGTTGGAGCAGGGAGTGACCTGCACCAGGAGGGTAGCTGGGAGCTCAGAGAGGCCAGGATCTTGGCTTAGCCAGAGGCTGGAATCACAAGAATGCTGTAGCAGGGTCTGCTGTGAAAGTTCCCAGACCCCCATGGATTTTAGAATTTCCCAGCTTCTTCTGCACCTCAGCACACTCTCACTTCCTCCCGAGATGGCCCCAGATCTGCAGGAGACACTTGAGAGCAGCTATTTATTAGCAGTCGCGAAGAGACGGATTCTGCGCTCGGTTCTTTAGCCATGATTTATCAGTGATGATGGATTGGCCAGCGGTGTGAGTAATGCACTTGTGTATATTCCTCTAGTTACATGCTCTGTCTTATGTGCTTTGCTTTTTTAATTCTAACTTTCTCAGCGAATTTCCTTTGAGAAGAATGAAACCCAAATGTGCAAAAAGTATGGCTAAGAAGTTAGGCGGATTCAGGTTACTGTGTGCTTTCTCCTTATGTAATAGACATTCTGAATACCTAACAGCCCTATGGCAGACACACAAACTACTGGCACAGAATCTGCAAACGTGCTCCGGAGGATGAGAATAAAATAGGAAGGAAGCAAATCAGGATTTTGCACTGATAGTCATCCCTGTAAGGAGACTTATTCAGAGTTGTGAAAATCTTTGACATCGACACCTTTTAGAATCAAAGATGGAATTGAAATCCATTCTCTTCGCAGGGTCATGAAAATGAAGTTAGCCTATGGCTTTCAGAGCAGATTCTTTCTAGCTACATAGATGCAAGATTGATTTTTTTTTTATTTTTAAAACTAAGGTTCAGAGTTGACTGAATCTCTATGGGCTTTAGCTCTGCCTGAGACAGACCCCTCCCTGTTTTAGCAGACAGGGTCTGGGCTGCAGGACACTGGTGAGGTAAGAGCCAGCCGTGTGAGAGCTCGTCCATCTTTCTGTATGTGCTAGAATTTGATTCAAGTACCTCAGTTACCAAGAAACATGAAACCCCAAATCAGTTTGCTGTCACAGGGACAAAAAGATCTAAAAAGTTAAAGATAGGATTTGCATTTTTCTCACACATAAAGCAAGGTCAATTCTGTGTAGGAAGAGCCACTTAAGCTTTCGAGATTCACACATAGTCTTTTATTGGAGATTTTTTTTTGCCATCATAAATCACTTGAGCGTGGATGCTTTCAGTAGAGGATTTTTTGGTTTTGCTTTTTGGTTTTACAGACAGTTGTAACTGCCCCCTGTAAAGTCCCTTTGGTAGCAGTAACTATTTCTGCCCACTTGAAACTGGCTTTTCTAAGAGGGCTGTCATGACTTCTCTGCCGTTTCGGATACAACCCCAGGCAGAGCTACTCCCCCTCCACCTGCCTGCCCTCCCTGATTGTCTCCTACCCCCACGCTTCCCTCCGAATCTTGGACCATCATGAAATCCTCTTCTCTAGATGCTCTGGGAGCACACCCAGCCCGGCCCTGGACAGAGAATATTGTAAAAAAAAGCCACCCGCAGCTCTGCCAATCAAGGCCTGAGGGAGCTCAGTTGATTCCTGAATATTGAATCAGTTCTGTGAGCAGCAGAATGAGAGCAGACCTGACCCAAAGTGGTGCTAACTTTATTAATCGGCACGTAACGTTATCATGAGTCTCCAAGCTCCCGAGGGGATCAGCCGAAAGCCAAACTGAATCCCTGGACTGGTCTATGATTCTTGCCAGTCAAATCTACCTAGGACCACGCCTTTTAAAATATGTCCTTTGTTATCAAGGGGGAATCTGAGACAGAAAACACATGTTGGCAGCATCACGTGAGCGCCTCGGTGCATGAAGTGGTTGATCGCAAGGGGAAAGGCTTTGAGCTTTCAGAGCTGTTTTGTTTGGGTTTCTGGTTTATATGAACTCTGGTAGACTCGAGCATCTGGAAGAGGTTTGAGAGGGGGAGGGGAAGAACCTGGAGCAAGGCATGCAGGGAAAGGGAACATCATTAAACATTTAAAAGAAAAAGTCAGAGTCAGACTTGAGAGATTTTTCTTACCCACACTCGAGTCACTGCGCTCGTTTTGTGTCCCCATAAAGGCAGGTATCAATTGCAAACTTCCTGATGACTGGGGAGGAATTAATTTCTTAACACTTTTGGATTTGGGGGCGAAAGAATTTGCTTTTTCCAGAAAATAGAAAGGACAGTAAGGAGCAACCTTCCACATGCCTCCTCATCTTAAAAAGAGCATGCATCCTTGTCAGCATTTCCTCTCTGGTCCATGCCTCTTGGTGCCTCAGAAGTGTTCTCCCTGGACCCTCTCTGTCCTATTAAGGGAGAAAGGCGAGCAGCCAAGGACAGGGTTTTGTGGAGGGTAGAGGGTAGCTTTAGTGGTGAATGAGGGAAAAGGCCAGATATGCTGATATCTGCAGGCAGTCTTTGAGAGGCCGGTGATTGGCAGCAGGAAAACTGCTGAGCAATAAAAAAATAAAATAAAATAAAAAGAAAGAAAAAGAAAAGAAAGGAATCAAGGTGAGGGAGAAGGAGAAAGAGGAAGAGGCTAGATGTTCCTGAGGCTCCTCAAGTATAGTTTTATGAAGAGCTGAGAAGGTCTACACTGGCCGTACCAGAAGGTTAGAAATCTTACAATTACCAGAACCTCACAGGTGGGACAAAGCTTACATTGGGGTCCAAAGTTCTGCCGGGAAAGCTTACTTAAGATGCACTGTCGGCTCTCTCCATTTGCTGTGTGAGTACTTTTGTCTGTCCTGGTGTCCTCCTAGGCGACAGCTTCCATTCTGTGAAGAAGGGTTCTCAGAAAGCATGGCCTCAGAGTTTCATCTCTGAAGGTCAGGGTGTCCATGGAGACCTCCTTGTTTCTCTTACGACACACACCCGATCTGCGTTCTAATTCTTGTTCTGTCTCAGCTGATCCTGATCCTCCTTATTTGTGCAGCCCCTAGTACTTTTCCTCCTCATGAGATCTGTCTCTCTTCCATACCACCCGCCCTGCAGAGAACCCCAAGACCCTGGTAGGTCTGGCTGCAGAGCCCATCCAGGTAGGGAGTACCCCTATTTTTAACCTCACTTTCTGTCTTAGTCAGGGTTTCTATTCCCGCACAAACATCATGACCAAGAATCAAGTTGGGGAGGAAAGGGTTTATTCGGCTTACATTTCCATACTGCTGTTCATCACCAAAGGATGCAGGACTGGAACTCAAGCAGGTCAGAAAGCAGGAGCTGATGCAGAAGTCATGGAGGGATGTTCTTTACTGGCTTGCTTCCCC
>NC_034594.1:150986605-150988618 GCF_900095145.1 Mus pahari
AGATGGTCCCACCCACAAGGGGCCTCTCCTCCTTGATCACTAATTGAGAAAGTGCCCCACAGCTGGATCTTATAGGGGCATTTCCCCAACTAAAGCTTGTTTCTCTGTGATAACTCCAGCTGTGTCACGTTGACACAAAGCTAGCCAGTCCACTTTCTTACCTAGTCCCTCAGAGATACTTCAGGCAGGACACACATCTTTGATAGATTTAGAGAGTAATTACATTTAATAGCATCATACTGTGTTCCTTAAAATTCCTTAAAAGTGCTAAGAGTGGATTTGAAGTGTGATTCACCAATAGATATGTGAGATAATGCACATCGATCAGCTCAATTTAGATATTCCTCACTGGGAACACATCTTTGTCGTACACAACAAATGTATATACTGTATTTGCATTTGTTACCTTAAAAATTCGTATTGTTAGACTTGTATGAAGAGGAAATTTGACTCATGGGGAATGGCTGTAGAAGTTTTCCTGATCAGAGGAAAATGTTACTTTTTTTTCTCCCTAGACATGCCCAACCTTTTGACATTGAAACACAACATTGTCATCTAAAAGTATCTTCCTCAGGAAATGTGTTAACAAAACAAATTGCAAACACATGATGTTTTAAGCAGGTTCATGATTTTGCTTTTGAAACTCTCCAGGGCCACATGCAGCCACAGGACGCAGGCTGGATATTCCCACTGTCAGTCAGTGGAAGAGCTGCTGCTAGGTAACTGCTAAGTTGTATAACTTACACGTATTACCTCCACTTGAGCTACTAATCTGTAAATTGCTTAGCATCTCTAAGATCATAATTCCAGTTCCAAGGAATCCCAGGCCCTTTTCTGACTTCTGAGAGTACCAGGAATGTACCCTGTTCACAGCCATACATGTGGGCAAAACACCCATAGATACACATAAAATTAGCGTAAAACAAAAAAAATCAAAATTTTAAAAGAGACAAAGAAAGCAAAAGGTCAAGGGTACCAAAAATGTTTCTTACCTACTTCCCCGAATCTTCATCACGGAAGAGTCTAGTTGATAGAGGAGCAAAGGTTTTTGAGTTTGACAAGCACAACTCTGGACCCCTGCTTTGTTGAGTCTTTGCTGTAGTCAGGAGCTCCCTCGCATCTGCCTGTTTTTGTTTCTGTGTGGGACTGTCCACCACTAAGGAGAGTGACACCTGATTGTCCACCCTCTTTGAGCCCAGCCTTGGGGACCAAAGCAGGAGCCACCCACCCGTTCTCCACAGACTGGGCTTGTGGTTTCCCATAACACTGTGTGAGCTCAGGTTTATGATGAAATGGACTTCTTCCTCACTGTAGAAGTCCATTGTCCTGCAGAAAATTTTCTTTCAGGAAAAAACTAAACCAAAAACATATTTATTTGGCAGGAACGGATGGCTCCTGGGGCCACTCCTGATATAAAGCCACAAGATGGTCCAGGGAGCCCTGTACAGTGTACACGTGTGTGCTTTGTTTATGGAGCACTCAGTAGGGATGCAGATGCTCATATCTGTCTACAGGCAGCTGCCTTTGCCAGCGGGGCGAGGGCTCTGTGGATCAGGTTCAGAACAGCAGGCTGTAGACACTTCGTTTTCACATTCTTTTGACCCTGGATATCTCCACAAATGAGCCACCTGCCATATCTGGGTGCCGGGTGAAGGTGTGTAGTGAAGCCACAAGCCTGCAAGGCCTTTTTCTGCTTAAGGGACAGGGAGAAATTCCACAAAGCCACAAATCCAAGATGTCAGCTCATAAATATGTAAGGTCTCTGTTTAGGTAATAAGCTCAATAGTCCAGGCTGTCATTTGCACACTCTCTTCAGCTGAACACAAAATTTCCCTGCCAGATACTGAGAAAGGAAGCTGGAGGATGGGGGCTGGGAGAGGGGCCAGGCTGATGTCTTGGGCTATTCCGGATGCTCTCCACGCTGTCGCCTTCACCCTAATGGGTGTTTTGTGTGGGTTCTCTCTCTCTCTCTCTCTCTCTCTCTCTCTATATATATATATATATATATATATA
>NC_034594.1:150988629-151042248 GCF_900095145.1 Mus pahari
AACACCCACAAGCACACACATCAAAGACAGATCTTTGAGGGTTTTTTTAAGAAACCCACTCCTACTGCTACATCCTCACTTGGGCTGTTGGGCATCTCAAGGCTTATCCCTCTTCCTGCTTTCCACACACCCCCTTTACCCTGCTCACATCTTCCTACAAAGCATTTGTCTTTCAAGTCCCTCTTTTCTCATGTCCCCTCAGATGCAGCAGCCCCTCCTGTGGGTGCAGAACAAAACTCCAGGAAGTTGCAACCCAGGCTGCAAAGGAAGCCAAAATCCATGGAGAGCCAGGTCTCTTGCATCAGACTGGTTTATTAAATAATTCATTTAACAACTTCTTTCAGGACCCTGGTGCTACTTAATTACTTGCTTTCTTTCTTCTCTCTCTTTTCAACTTTCCTTTAATTGAAAATCCAAGCCAGGCATGTAGCAGCCTGGGAAGTCAGATCGCTTGGAGACGTCTTCTGACTGTCTCATCAGGTGTCCAGTCACTGAAAAATGTATGATGCTTGAAGAAAAGGACACAGGAGTAAACAACTACAGAAAAAAATTAGATTTCCCAACAATGCCTAACAAGGAAACAGAACTCAGTTTTGTCCTTAATGAGGGAAGCAATATCCATCAGCCATACCAGTGTCCTGGGAGTGCAAGCATAATCCTAGTAAATGAGGTCTGTAGCACATTGTGGCATCAGTAAGAGTCAGGACACACACCAAGATGAAGACAAGGCCTGAACACCATTCTTACCTTAAGAAACTGTGAGAACAAGTGGAGAGTCTGAACTTTGTACATTAAGAATGGCGAGAACCCATGTAGCAATTTGAGTCTGAAATAGTAAACCAGTGCTATGGGAGGCAGGAAAATGATTTGATTTGCATAAAATGTTGTGGGTTTCAAAAGCAGCTGGGTTCTTAGGGTTCCCAAATACAGTGATGATGCTCAGCAGTGGCTAAAACAGATATGGCAGAAACCCACAGTCCTTTGTAAAGATGCCTGTTCTCAGGACTACAAATGCTTATCTTTAAAAAAATAACAACAACAAAAAAACAGAACTGTTCATTACAAAAATAAAAACTTAAATTCTAGAGAATCAAAGTGAATCCAAACCACCCAAATAAAACAACCTGACTGCACTGTGCACCTGAGCATTTGGTGTTCATAAAACTCTTCCAATTCTTATACAAATGGCCGCTGCTTTGTGGAGCTGTTTTTCTCAAGAGAAAAATGGAGTTTAGAGATGCTGAAATGTTTGAGAGTGCCAGCTTTCCTAGGGCCACACAAGAGTCAGATAGGAAGAACAGAAGTTCTGTGCTTTGCAAGGGTTTAAATTTATGGCATTTTAGCTCCTGAGTCAAAACTGTAATGATGGATAAGAGGCACAGATCCCCATTGGTGAGGAGCTGTGGCTAGAGCTGCAGTAGGAGGGGCCATGGAGTTGCTGGTTTCCTCCTGACGCTGCACAGGGATCTCTTTGCCCAGCATCCTTGAAGACATGGCCTGGTGTCATCCTAGCCCTGTATTAGCTTTGGGAACCTGGATGAAACATTGATGGTCCCTCAGTAGTGGCTAGGAAGTCACTACTGCAAGCAATGTGCTCAACACTCTGAGTTTCAGTCATTGAATTGCTCCTTTACAATTTAATTCTTCCTTTCAACTCCCATGGACCATCTGATCTATCATCTTCTGTGCTGTTAAGTACAGAAAGAATCCATGCAATCACCATGACTAAGTCTTTGAAGTACAGCCTAGAGATTGAGTCCTAGAATTAAAATTAATTAATGCTGTTTATATTACTGTGACTTAGTTATGCAGTAAATTAAAGCTACAGTTCCTTCTCTCTGTCAGATGGTACAACGTCATCCAGCTGAAGGAGAGGAGGTTCTTCCTGCAAAGATCTAGGGCATTCTCATTACTTTGAGTTAACGAACTGTATAGTCTTTATAGTCTGTGGTCTGTGTGTATATGAGTGTGTGTGTGTGTGTGTGTGTGTGCGTTTGTATGTGTATGTTCATGTATATGTTTGCATGAGTGTATGTACATGTGTGTGTATAGAGTGTGTGCTATATGTCTGTGTGTGTGTGTGTGTGTGTGTGTGTGTGTGTGTGTGTGTATGTATGTGCATGCATATGTGGGGGTATGCCTGTAGGGGTCTGTCCTGTTTTGTGTGGCTACATATATGTATGTGTCTGTGGTGTNTGTGTGTGTGTGTGTGTATGTGTGTGTGTGTGTGTGCGTGTGTTTGTGGCTACATATATGTATGTGTCTGTGGTGTTTGTGCATGTATACGTATCTGTGGGGTATGTGTGTGTGTGTGTGTGTGTGTGTGTGTGTGTACATGCTTGTGTGGGTTATGTGTTTGAGCATGTATATGTGTCTATGGTATGTGTGTGAATGTATATGTATGTGTGTATGATTTGACTTTCTTTCTCAGTAGAGGAAGCATGCTTTCTACTTCAGAATAGAACTGTCTTCACCTCTTTCTGTATTGTGTTGATAATTTCAAATCCATTCGGGTCTTCCACTTTAAGGCCTAGATAAAATGTTAAAGCCTAGGTAGAATTGTGAGACCTGGGAAATTGTTACCTAGCTAGCCCGCCACTATAAGGACACTTCTCATATGTTTCTGCAGGTACTAGAAATCTTTCTAATGCCAAGACTGATTACATAGTCTGTTATGTTCTTTGCCCCTGGAAACCAGTCATGATAGAAGTCAGTAGAACTGTTTTGTGTAGTTACCCACAATAAGCTTGGATTTGAACCAACTACCCAACAGCACTTCCTGCACCTGTGCAGAAGCTTTTATGGTATAAGCTTCCTAGGATGGACCCCAACATAAGAGAGATATCTGCACCAATATAAGAAACTATTTGCAATAAGGCTTCCATTTTGAGAAGTGGCCCAGTAAAGTTTAAGTTCTCAAGATCTTCCTGGGAACTGACATTCTACTTGAAAGATGGCATGTGCATCAGTAACTGACATCCTGGTTGACAAGTTAAAATATGAATGTTATACAAGTCTCATCCTAGTAAACAAGTTAAGATGGGATTATTAGACAAGGCAAGTCCCCTGTCACAGTTGAATACCCCAACCAATGGGAGCAGGATAAATGTACAACAAAGACATGTTACTAAGAAAATACCCTATCTCTAAATCCTGATTGTTGAAATAACTTAGCACAGATGTTGGCGGATTTGGGGCTTCCAAACCTTGTAGGATCTTATCTCGGGGTCATGGTTCAGTTGCTAAATCTGGACCATGACCCTGGGCGACCTGAGATGTATGCTCAATAAATTATCCCTGTCTGACTGAGATCAGTGTTTGTGTGGTTTGTGAGCCAATTTCTGGATCCCAATACCTAAAAGATCATTTACTTTTCTACTTCAGTGTATGTCCCCTGTCCTAACTTAGAGGCTCACAACTGCATCAAGTGGGCTTCTGACCTGATCCCATAGGTCTCCTTTTCCACACCTCTATTATTTCCTGGCTTGGTTATATCTATCTTTACATAGCTCACTGGGAAATTGCCTGAAGTGAGAAATTTCCTGAACCTTTGTAGCATCTAAACACATCTTTCGCCTTCTCATTTTTGACATACTATTAGGCAATTTTTAAAGTTTCACTGAGTTTTTTCTGTGACTTGAAATTGATGGTTCCTCTTCTGTCAGATTCTAAAAGGAAGCAAAGTGAAGCCATTGCAACTGGTTTTTCTCTTGTGGCTGTGTAGGTGCTGCCTTCGTCTTGCTTGATAAGAGAGGCCTGCCATTTTAATACCACCCTCCTCTCCACTTCACAGCAAGACTTTTGAACTTTCCAACATGATAGTTTTAATTAGCCCCAGAAACTTGCTTTTCACCAGTTGAGTAATTGCCTTCCTCCCCATCCCTCCCTCAACAATGTCCAAAGGAAAATGACGTGGACCACAAGTGTGAGCTGCACATGGAACTTCAATTTTTCCTTTTCTATTTTCTTATTTTGGTTTATTGAGACAGGAGCTTTCGATGTAGTCCAGGCCAGGCTCAAACTCCTGTGTCTGTCTCCCCAGTAATGAGATTATAGACATATTTCATCATGCAAAATGAGAGGGGAAAAATAATTTTAATGACATATCATTTTAATATATTGTTCTTTTATAATTTTATCCAAGATATTATGTCACCACTTAATATAAAATATTCTTAATATATTTTCTGTTTTAAGTTTTGTATTAAAGTTTTAAATTTTGATATATATTCTGTAATTGAAGTAACCCTATATAGAGCTAGCCTCAATCTGAGGCCTGATCACATATTTGTATCTGTTGCATGTGACTGCAGGTTGCAACATTTGGCAGCACAGTCACACACAATGAATTTTTCTCTTCTAGAATTTTGTCAATTTTTCTCTTTTAAAATAACATCAAAAGTTCGCTTTCTAAGCATCCCACTGATTGCTTTATTTTTGTAATCACTTGAAATCACTCAAACTCTTCTGTTGTGTTACTACCTTTAGGTGGAAACTCTTAGATGTTGTCTTAGGCTTGCTGACTATATCCATCAGACACTGAAGACAGGTTTTGTTCTGTTTTTACTGCTCCAATTATTTTCTTGTAGTCATATTTTGCACTTACTTACTGGCTCATTTTGATGTCTGATAATCTTTGTGCAATCATATCTGAAAGGAAAAGACTCAGTTACTAGCATAAACAAGAATTGACAGGAAGCAGCTGCCAGGCTTGCAGCTTGCCAGCAGCAAGGTGCCTTGAGCTGGGTCAAGACTTGTGAAGAGGGGGAAAGGGTGGACTAGAGAAGAGTCACAGCTTCTGGGAAGGAACCCGTGCCTGGTTCTGGTCATCCGGCGCCTCCCCCGCCCAAGGAGGGGTGTTCGACTGGGACCAGTCCCCAGGTCTGACTAGGCATCCGGCGCCTTTCCCCGCCTGAGGAGGGGTGTTCANCCCTCTCCCTCTCCCTCTCCCCCTCTCCCTCCCCCTCCCCTCCCCCTTCTCTCTAGTTCCTTCTCTGTGTGTATAAGTCTCAGGCGCCCCTTACCTTTTGTTTAAGAAAAAGTTTCTCTGGCCTGGAGTTTCCTACCTAAGCTAGTCTAGCTGGCCAGTAAGCTTCCAGTGATCCACCTGGCTCTGCCTCCCATCTCACTGTCGCAGAGATGGCAAGTGTGTGCCGCCATGCTTGGTTTCTTATGTGGGTTCAGGGATTTGAACTCAAGTACATATGTTTGTGAGGCAAGCGCTTTGTAGGTGACATCTCTCCAGGCTTGGTGCAGGCATTCTTTCATTCAGAAAGGGCCACGAAGCCCTTGGCACCCATAGGATAAGGACTTGAACAGGCTTATTGGCTTTACTTCCTAGGAGTTTGAAGGATGTGTGTATAAATGATGTTTGTGAGGAATGAGAAAAGGAAGCTAAAAAGAACAACAGGAAGTTGTCTAACAAAGCGATGAGAGAGAGAGAGAGAGAGAGAGAGAGAGAGAGAGAGAGAGAGAGAGAGAGAGAGAGAGCTTTTGACTTTCAAACTATAGAAACTTATTTCCAAGTGAAGTTGACAATGGTGGCCTGTGCTGAAGAACTTTCTGGATTATTGTAGAACATCTATCTATACTGGTTTTATTTTTAGAAGTTTTAAGCATCTAGTAGAGAAAAAAATGGTAAAAGTAAGTATTTGGCTTATTTCTCAGGAAATGCAGAATAGGATTGCAATTGCATTATTGTCATTATTCCACAGTCTAATGAGAACATGCTCAAGAGCACAACTGTCAAGGGTTTCGTAGGCAGAGTGCTGCATGCCTGTGATCGCAGCATAGTCCTGCATGCCTGTGATCCCGTAACTGAGGAGACAGAGGCTGGAGGAGGGAGTGTCTCTGGTGAGGCTGTACAGAGTAAAACTCTGTCTCAAGAACATGTACAGAAAGAAAATGTAATTTTGAGGAAAAAGACTATGCTATCATAAAATAAACTACAGACTAGTTATGGGTGACTTCTCAGGGCATCCCTCTGCTCTGAAAACTATCCCAGGAAGAAGCCAGAGACATGAACTTGGCGTCCCCCTGGAGAAAAGAGAGAAGGCCCTCTCCTGCTAGCCTGGCAGCAAGTTGTTTCCTTTCTAAAGGTCAGAAATGGAAGAAACAGTCATCTAATCAAATTGACTTTTGGAATTAACCTTGCAAAGCACAGATTCACAGCCTCTGATTCACAGGGAGCCCAGAGGCATATTTGTGTCAACAGATAACTTAAGAAGAAAATCTCACTCCCAAAGGCCTGGCAAAACACATGTTGGACACAGATTAATAATGATGCAGAAAATTAATTATAATGAACACAATTGTTACATTCATTCTGTGAATGTGATAGCCTAGAAAATAATGTATTACCATCATCGCCTAGAAGCCAGCAAACATTAAGAACAAATGAAAGACCCATTCATTTACTTACTCTTTAAGTGTTTGTTTAATATCTACTAGGTACCAGGCATCATTCCATGAAAGAATATTTTCATTGAACCTTTAAGAATTCCATACATTGTATTCCACTCAGTTACACGATCTCTTCCCCCCCTTCCCCCCAATTTTCTCTTCACTTCTTCTTTGGCTTTTAATAACCTGTCAACTCAAAATGAAGTTGTCCATATATACTTTTATATACACAGTACACTGTGGATGACCTACCAGGAGCCACACCCTTAAAGGATATGGACTTCCCTTCTTCTAGAAACCATCAGTTGTCCATCGATCTTCAGTTATGGGTGGGGGCTCGTGAACCCCTCCTTCCTCTATTCTATTGACTGGTTTTAACTTGTGCAGGCAACCACAGCTGCTGTGAATTCACAAGTACAGCTGTCCTGTCATGTCCAGGAGACATGTTTCCAATCCTACCCTCATCAATCTTTGACTCTTGCCATCTTCCCACTTCCTTCTTTATGGTTCCCAAGTCTTGGGGAGGGATTAGCACATAGATGTCCAGTCTGTGGCTGAGCACTCCACTCCCTACCCTTTGACGAGTTGAGTTCTCCGATGACCATCATCGGCTCACAAATATACTTCTCTGATGAATCTGAGAGTGGTACTACTCTATGAGTAAAGAGAAATGAATTTAGAGGACAGTTTGATGCTATGTCCACTTAGCAGAATAACTGTCCACGACTGTAGGCACCATGAAGTCCTTACCCATCAGTGCCCATTGGTTCCCATTGTAACAGTTCACACGCATCATCAGCCCTGGCTACCTGCTTCTTCCTTTGGAGCACCACAACATCAGGGAACATGTGGATAGTGAGACAGAAAAACAAAGATCCTGGATAATCAGAGAAGCCCCTGGTTTAAAGGACCACACTAAAAAACAAAAAACAATCAAACAAAAAACCCAGGATCATATCCTCTGTCCAATACAAATAATCATATTCCTTATGTACAGTGAAGTTCCTGTTAAGGTACCCTGACAAGCTTGTTTTAAATTATGTACAAGTGCATCCCAAAGCATCGGAAAGCATCCCTGCAGGGCCTCTGCACCGGAGAAATCCTTAGTTAAAAATCACTCCAGATAGACCAGTGATTCTAAACTCATTATGGAGGAGGAGAATATGAGGACTCTAAGGTTGATCCTGTCAGGAAGAAGTGCAGCCAGATTTATATTTTCTGTAATACCAATGATGTAAACTAACCCTGTCTATCCTCCCAACTGTTCATGCACTCAACCATATACTCATGCATGTATCCATTCATCCATTCACATATGTGTGGTTTGCATCGTGTTGAGAAATACACCTTTAGAAGTGAGAGCTGGCTTGTGACCTAAAAGAGCTTTCAGTCCTGTGAGGGTGATACGAATACCTTCAGTCAATTGTAAGATGTGGTATCTGTGTCCCTTCGACGTCCTCTTTCTCTTTGTGACTGTGAGAGGCATGGTGGGCAGACTTTACCAGCCTCCATGACCATGTGTGGTCAACTTATTTCCAGTGGACCATGGAAAGTGGTGCTGGCTCAAATTCAGTGGGGGCCAGCTGTGTCAATTTTGTTAGCACAAGGCTTTGGTCCTGTGTGTGCACTGATTTTGCATAATTCTCTCTAAGTGCCCCCAAGACACAGCTTATTTGAAGTTGTAGTGGACAATTGGTTTTCTTTTCCCTGGATAGTCTTGTCTGAGGATATGTTGTCAGAGAAGAAACCAAAGTAAGTGATCGCCCCTGGTGATCCAAGGTTAGGGACACATCACTGATCTCTTGATCTGGTTTTCAAAGTGAAATTAAGGACGTGAGCAGAAATCGTCCTGGCATCTAGTTCAAGCTGGAGATGGCTGCAGTTTACCAGTTCAGACAAACAGACAAACAAACAAACACTCTCTTTTTTGACAGTCCCAGCCATCAGGGCAACCAAAACTCAAATTCAAGGTCAAGAATCAAGATTGGCATACATCATTACCATGGTCCACTTGGTTGCTGGTAAACACAAACTAAGGACTGACGCAGAGACAAAGGGATTGTGCTGGCTAATTTTATGTCAGCTTGACAGAGGCTAGAGTCATTAGAGAAGAGGAAACCCTAATCAAGAAAATGTCCCCCTAAGTTTGGGCTGTAGGCAAGCCTGTAGGGCATTTTCTTAATTAGTGATTGATGTGGGAGGGTCCACCCCACTGTGGGTGAGGCCATCCCTGGGCTGGTGGCCCTGCATTCTATAAGAAAGCAGGCTGACCAGGCCGTAGGGAGCAAGCCAGTAAGCTGCACCCCTCTGTTCCCTCTGCATCAGCACCTGACTGCAACGCTGCTTAAGTTCCTTTCCTGACTTATGATGTGTAAGCCAAATAAACCCTTTCCTCCCAACTTGTGTTGGTCACGGTGTTTCATCACAGCAATGGAAAGCCTCAGACAGGGATTAAATCCAGGGCACTTGTTTCAGCCCTCTGATTACAGCTCATATACTTAGAAGCTTCTGTGGGAGAACCTCCTAAAACACATTTAGGATATAGTGTTCAGACTGACATTTTATTAGAACAATAGCAATGACAAATGTTTTCTGGGTGTTTCTCAGTGCCAGGACCTGTCCAGGGATTATACATGTGTTAACATCTGCCATCTTTACATCAGAACAGGAATGTTTTACTTTTTTTTTTTTTTTTGACAGTCTGTTCCTAGATGCTTTATCAGAGCATCAATATGATTTTCCTCACAGTAATATCAGGCCTGATGATTTATTCTTAGCCAGGCACTCAATGTCAGAAAATTATAGGAATAATTAACATGGTGGTAAAGTTGAAATACTACTTTAAAATCGATATGGCCACTTAAAAGAGCATAATTATGGTTGGGGGATGGCTCAGTTGGTAAAGTGCCTGCCCTGAAAGCATAAGGAAGTGAATTTGACCCCCAGAACCACACAAAAAGCCAGGCAGGGGTTGCGGCATTCTCTGTAGCCTGCTGCAGTGGACAGAGGTAGAGACAGATGAACCCTGAAGCTCCCTGGCTGGCCGGCCTAGCTAGACGATCCTGTTTCAAGAGACAAAAGTGGAGAATAGTCTAGAAAAGATTCCCAGTATTGACCTCAAAAATTCACAGGCATGTGCATGCACACCTGCATACATAGACTTATGCACACCTGCCCACAGAGGCATATGCACACCTGCACACAGAGACATATGCACACCTGCCCACACAGACTTATGCACACCTGCCCACAGAGACATATGCACACCTGCACACAGAGACATATGCACACCTGCACACAGAGACATATGCACACCTGCACACAGATACATATGCACACCTGCCCACAGAGACATATGCACACCTGCACACAGATACATATGCACATCTGCATACACAGCTATATGCACACCTGCACACACAAACATATACACACCATGCACACACAAATAAAAACAAAATATCATAATTATGCTCCAAATTCTGCAGAATACAAGGGAACTATTTACATTAGGAGTCTAATAACTAATATCTATTTAACTTAGGAGTCTCCATAGAAAAATCATTATTCTGCGTGTTGTACTTTGCACCTAGGTCTAAGATTTAAAACTAGTTCAGTGTGCAGTTTACTGTGGTCTGGGTCGCTTTATAGAATTCACTATGGAATTTTAAATAAATCTTCCTTTTGTTTTGATTGATTTCTCTCTTTCTCACTATTTGTTTCCAAATGGTTTCCTTTCCTTACGGCTTCAGTTAATCGTTTGATAATCCTTTCCAAAAATACTTACTAAATAACTATTTTATATGACAAAGAAGTAAGACGAAATATCATGAAAAGTTAGTTGAGACCAATGAAATAAATAAGTGAGAGGACTCTACTGTTTTGCCTTCTTTTTAAGTTCTTCCTTTCTTGCCCCGCCCTCCCTAACATTGTCTATCCCCCATTGCACATGCGCAGGCCTGTGCTGGAGCGCAGGGGTGGGAGTGGGGAACAACGTGAGCTGCTGCAATAGAGAGATTGAAGTGGGAGAGATGCTTAGTGTTTAGTGATCAGTCTACTGCCCATCGGTGGAAATGAATGCCCAGACTTCTCCTTGTCTCCTCGGGCTACTTCGTCACCTAACTGCCCCGCCCCCAGAGAGATCATCAAATAAGACAGTATGTGTGGCAAAAAGCAAAGCACCGGTCTTTGTAGCAGCTTTGAAGCAAGCTTGCAGAAAGTATTTTCCGGGTAGTCTGGATGGATGGTCCGTGATGACTACAGAATCTTTTCCTTCACAGCCTGTTTTGTTCTATAGTAATCTCACCTGTACCGCCCACTCCGTGGAGACAGCTTGTGCCCCTTAGTAAAACCAGAGAGAGCTGCTTCCTTGCCGCTGCTCTGGGGCATTGGGCAACCTCTTTTTACGGTAGCTAGACTGAGCGAGGCAGTCTGGTAGCTTTCCCACTGCTATGAACAGAGTACACAAGAGAACACTTTAAAAGGCAAACGTTTCATTCGGACTCATGGTTTCAGAGGGCTGAGCCTATAGTCACGTGGCTCTGTTGTGCTTCTGCGGCTAGAATGAAGCAGAAGAACTTCCTGGCAGTGGGAGTGTGTGTGTGTGTGTGTGTGTGTGTGTGTGTGTGTGTGTGTACAGGAAAGGGGAATCAGAGACAAGATACCCTCAAAGACTAACCACCAGAAACCTACTTCCCCTACCTAGGTGTTTTTAGAACCTACCAAGACAACACCACCAGCTGAAGGCCAAGCCCCTAACAAATTAGTCTTTTGGGAGCATATTTTATAACCCAACCATAACAAGGGTGATGTAAATTTCAACCTCTTAGACTTCAGCAGGGTTGCTGAGGTACCAGCAGTCCATAACCACAGCCAGAAATCTAGGGCAATCCTGCCTTGCAGCGGAGACCAGACAGAGAGTGACCCACTTCTAGCTCAGTTCCATACAGTTGCTGTGCAGAGCCCCCATTCAGATGGTTTTCATTCAGAATCCCTTAGTTAATGATTTCTTAAGATTTCAACTGTGGTAAATAATTTTGAAAATAAAAATATGGCAGGGAAGAAAATCACTTCTTCTATCAAGTGAAACTTATATTCAAATTTAATTAACCAAGAAACCCTCAAAGCAGATAGCATGTCACATAGCATTGACAATTAATTAGTTTTGCTCTGGAAAGAAAAAAAAAACTGTAGGCATCGAGCGAAGAGTTATAGATTAGGCTTTGTTTCCTCTGCCAACACTGCCCATTTCTAGTTCTCACACCTTGACAGCAGTTTGCAGCTTCAGGCAACACATTCTATCTGAAGTGTGTAACTCCGTGTCAGTTTTAAATTTCACATAAGCAAAACACAGAGGAATGAGCATAACACACTATTACTTTTATAATGAAGACTTTAGAAGTGAGCAGCAAGACCGGTTTCCCAGACAGTCTTGTGCCAAATAGAGAAGGAAGATAAATCTTAAGGAAAACTCAGAGGAAGGAATGGCTGCCCATTGGCTTTGAGGCGGACAGCCTGTTTCTGGTAGACCATGGGACATCTTCCTTTTAACTTTACATTAGCATACGGGTAAGTGATTTAGCCCAATGTAATGAAGAGAACATTAAGTTCATTAGAGCCTTGAAATCAGATTACCTGGAATATGGTTATTCCTTGAAGGGATTTTAATTTTGGTTGGGCAGTCCTCATGCTGTGATAGACACACATCCATCTTTTATGCACAATTGCATCTCAGCAGAAAAATTGGGCACTGCATTCTCTCTCTCTCTCTCTCTCTCTCTCTCTCTCTCTCTCTCTCTCTCTCTCTCTCTTCTGGTTTTTTCTTTTTTTTTTTTTTTTTTTTTCTTCTGGTTTTTCGAGACAGGGTTTCTCTGTATAGCCCTGGCTGTCCTGGAACTCACTTTGTAGACCAGGCTGGCCTCGAACTAAGAGATCCGCCTGCCTCTGCCTCTCAAGTGCTGGGATTAAAGGTGTGCACCACCACACCCAGCTTGGCACTGCATTCTCTAAGGAGCAGCTGTAACTCACCTATGGTTATCTTTTTCTGCCTGTAATTTATAGACACTCTAAACAACAGTCTTATAGAGGCATAGTGTCTTAGTCAGTGTTCCATTGCTGTGAAGAGACACCATGACCACAGCAACTCTTATAAAAGAAAGCATTTAATTGGGGCTGGCTTATAGCTTCAGAAGTTAAGTCTGTTATCCTCGTGGTTGGGGAGCATGGTAGCATACAGACAGATGTGTTAGCTCAGAGTTTTACATCTGTATCCTCAGGAAGCCTGTGTGGGAGAGAGAGACTGGGCCTGGCTTGAGCTTTTGAAACCCCAAGGCCCACCCCCCCAGTGACACACTTCCTCCAAGAAGGACACACCTATTTCAACAAGGCCACATCTCCTAATCCCTCTCAAGTAGTGCTACTCTCTAATGGCCTAGCATTCAAATAAATGAGTTTATTTCGAGGAGGGTGAGGCATTCCTATTCCAAACATCACACATGCTTTAATTCCATTCAATAGGACCAGCCAATTTTCAATTACTCATTCTTAGAGAGGACAGCCATCATGTTTATTAACGAAAACCATTTCTATCTGGCATTGGAATGTGTAACTTGCATTTCCAGTTACTTAGGCCTGTTGTTTATGGTTCTCATTTACATCTTGAGCCCAGTTTGCACAGGCCTGACACAGGAATGGGTAAGAGGCTGTCCAGTTTCCTTGGTACTGAGCATGTTTGGGTCTGGGCAGATAGAAAGGTCTTCAGACAGGGGCTTCTGGGAAGAAGGGTTTGTATTAGTTTCGGTGACTGTTGCCCTGATGAAATATTCTGACAATAGCTATGTAAGCATCAGTCGCAGGCTTGACAACCATTACTTTTGGGACCAGGGATTGTATCAGGTTAACTGCTAACACTTCGGCTTTTTATAACTCGTAAATTTCAATACAAATACCTTCTCTGCTTGACTCATGGCTCTGGGTCAGGATGGATGTGGTGGCATAAGGATGATGCTTTAGAAAACCGTAAAACCTCTCAGGCTTTAAGAACTACTGAGAACTCCAGACTACGTAACTGTGAGACTTTCGTGTGTTGCTGCAACTGCCCAAGGTTGGATGGATTAAGAACAGTGTCGGGGCTGGAGAGGTGGCTCAGTGGTTAGGAACACTCACTGCTCTTCCTGAGAACTGGGGGGGGCCTTTCTCAGTACCAATGTTGGATGGGTCGCCATCACCTGAAACTTCATCTTCATGGTTCCAACTCCATCTTCTTCACCCTGTAGATAACTCTACTCCCATGTGAGCACAAACATGTAACTACTCCCATGTGAGCACAAACATGTGTGAGTGTGCCCCCCCCCCACACACACACACAGAGAGAGAGAGAGAGAGAGAGAGAGAGAGAGAGAGAGAGAGAGAGAATATAAAGAAGTCCAGTGTGTCTCTGTGCTATTCATTCAGCAAGGTGCAAAGCTATCTATCAGGCCGGTCTGGGGACCACAGAAAAACAACCCTCAGTGAATCTACAGTGCAGGGAGGGAGAAGACACAGACCTCAAACCATGATCATTCTTTTAAAGACCCATTGCTTTATGGTGTCACTGGAAATAAGGGCACAGAAGGCTGAAGAGACGGGTAGGGATGATTTGTAAGAGAAGAATAAGTGCCCACCGATTCTCACCCAGTCCAGTATTCGTGCACTAAACTCAATCCATTTTCAAGTTACGACACATTTCCTGTAATGATTTAATGTGGTATTGTTGAGGGTAATGGCCAGCCATGCTTTGCCTCCTAGCAGTGAATGTTTATCTGAAGTCATGTCACGAATTATCTTTCTGCACTGATGACATGGATCATTTGCATAAAAATCAGGATGACTCCAAAGCCCATATGTTTGTTTGTTTGTTTGGTTGGTTGGTTTTTTTTTTAGCCTTTGGCGCCATAGAACTGTCCTTCCTGGTGGCCAGTTAGGGAATAGGAAGGCAATGGGTATGGGAGGGTACTCTTCCTGATTGTGGGAATTCCAAAACGCCGATGGTATATTTCACAGCCCAGTCAGAATGCTTTGAAACAGGTGCTATTTCAAGATGAGGCACGGCTGGTGTTTGTTACACATGGATGGGTATCTTAACTCTCTCCAGAGGGTCTGCCTTGAACCACAAGCTCTTGCCACCTTCCCTGCCTATTTATAATCTGTTTTATTATCTCCGCTCCCTGTGTCATTGACCCTGTGGATTTTCTGGGAACTCCTGTGATCTGTCATGTCATCACTCATTACTGGAGAGCCTTAATCCTCCAAGCATTGAAATATTTCCGTGATGGCACAGAAGCCCCGACGGCACAGCCATTTTCACACTAAATTGCAGCTTGGGTTGTCCTTCATGTGCTGATGGAGGGTATTTGATTGCTGTGGTCCCATTCCTAGGTCAGGACCCTGTCAGGGCAGCAGGTGTGGCGGTGTGATGGCCTTGTCATTTTTCGGATGATCCCTACCACGTGTTGTCCCATTGGATTGAATAGACCTTGAATGACCTCTAAATTTGTGTAAACACTTCCCCCCACCTTTTCTGAGCCTCCCACCCGTGAACACCCCTCAGACAAATCCTCAAGGCGTGCTCAGCAACATGTTTTGGGCAGAGTCATACAAAAGTTAAAGGTCCTTAAAAAACAACTCTGTAAAACGAGACTGTGGGGGAGGTTATGGGAGGGAGATGGTGGGGTGGGGGGAACTTCTCAACAACACTGTGTTTGAAAAATATCATAATAGTATATAGTATCTTATATGGTAAACTGAAGACAAAAAATTAATTAATTAAATAGCAGAGGAAAGTTTGTAAATTAAAACAAACAAACAAACAAACAAACTGTATTGCCTGATTTTTCTGACCAATCTTTAAGGAAAGTTCTATTCTCATGAAACTAGTAATTCTTCAAAAATGATAAAGTCTATAGTGTAGTAATCATTGGACATCAAGGTAGATAGACCCCAATATAGTTATCTTAAGATACACTGAAGATTTTTATTTACTTACAACACACTTCTGAAAGTCCAGAATTGCCATCTAATAAACAATCTATCATATGTTATTATGTATATATAATTATGTAATATGTATATATTATGCATGTATGTATAAATAATATATTGTATTATTTATGTATTATATGTGTATGTATTATATATTATATGTATACATATGTATCTATAAATGTATGTATAAATATGTACATATACATAAAATATAATTCATGTATAATATAACATGTAATAAATAATAAAATACAAAATTATGTATAATAATGTAAATAGTATAAATGATAGAAAAAAATCCTTCCTAATTTTCCACTTTGATTGACAGCTGGGGCCTAAAATGACCTCCCTATTAAAACCAGTTAAATCTACCCTATAAATATTGATACATATCAGCTTTTAGCTCTGATTAGACCTGGCCAATGAGAATAGGAAGCCATCACATGAAGGTCATATCAGTTCTAAGCTGATTTCTAAACTCACAGCGATGTGGTAGGAGAGTAAAGAGGTGGTAAGGAAGGGTGGAGAGCCCAGAGGGTAGAACCATGCGCAGTGGGAACCATGCGCAGTGCGAATCATGCGCAGCGCGCCTGCATCCTCTCCTAACTGGGATGGTGCTTAGCACGGTGCCACTTTCTCAATACGGGTTCAGTAAATACTAATTTCATCCTGCTAGGGAGACAGTCGTTTTCCTTGACGTAAGCACTGGGAAGTACAGGAAGTTAATGGGTAGTTAAAGAGGTCTGCTGAGATGAATGGCTTCGGGAAATATGTCATGCTGTCCTCATAGGAACAAGACAGGTAAATATGGCCTTTCGGGTTAATTTGCTACTTGAAAATTTTTTAAAAAGCAACTCACCTGTTTTCCTTTATATGGGGGGTGGGGGAAAGGTCCTATGGGGCATGGACCTCACAAAACACGCCTCTAGCCAGAAATGCCAACCTTTTCAATTCTTTTGTGACCACCTCTCCTTTTTGTGTCCCTGAACAATACCATCATACGTGAGCGATTTCTAAACTTTAACCTTCTCCTATCTGTGTGTCATTGAGGCACTATATAAAAGGAGCTGAAGAGCGGCTGGCCTCCACAGAATTGGAGCACATAAGACATATCAGAGAGCTGCTCCTAATGATGTCAGGAGGAGAGTACCTTTGTGGGGTTACAGCCACTCTAAGGGACAGCCTGCTCATTTCAAATTTCTGAAATTCTCCTAGTACGAGCTACATACCCATTTTAAGAAAAAAGCAATTTAAAATTTATTCTCAAAATAATTATTGAATACAATTTTCTGGAGTGGTCGCCAATGAGGCTTTCCTAAGTGTTTGGGAGACTGTAGGAATCTTTTGGTCTGCGTGCTGTAAGACAGGCTGCCTCTCTACTGCATGGCTCACTCACTGATATTCCTTTAAAGTGATTTCTGCCCACCACTCAGACACTTTCAGGGACAAAATACTCCAAGTTTTATGAAGGCCATTTATCAAGAACATGCTTTCTAATTTTCAGAAGAATTCCCTTCTAATTATAAAGCCAGCGTGCTTTATGTCTCAGCTAGTGTTTAGCTTTGGTAGATTTTGCTACCTAAATCTAACCCCTACTGAAAGGTAATGTGAGGTCCTTCATCTAGAGCCAGTCTTAGCTCCAGCACTTACTATGTATATCACTGTAGTACCACTCATTGGTCCGCCAAACTCTTTATAACACTTTTATTTAGTTTCTTAAAAGAGCCTATAAAAGCAGGTAGTATTTTTTTTAATGTTACTGTGGAAAAACCAAGTTTTGGAAACAGTCAAAGTGATGATATAATAATAATAATAATAATAATAATAATAATAATAATAATAATAAATAATAATAATAATAATAAAAAATAAATAATATGTGCCAGGCAGTGTGATCACATAGTCAGACTGTAGGCAATTTGTCCACTGTTACCTACTTAGTATCTGTATTAGTCACCTTTCTGTCTGTCATGGCAGGGTGTCATGGCGCCAGGAGCGTGAGCTGGTCACACTGCATCTGCAGGCAGGAAGCAGAGGAATGCTGGTGATCAGCACACTGTAACCCAGGGCCCCAGCCAGGACCCCAGCCAGGACCCCAGCCAGTGGGATGATGGCATGGTTAAGATGGGCCTTCCCACCTTGACTGCCTAAACTAGATAATCCCTCACAGGCATCCCAGAGAGGTCACCTAGGCAACTATAGATCTCTAATCCTGGTCAGGGTGACTAATAGTAACCAGCGCAATGTCTGAAGAAGCTGGTTGTTCAGATTCAGGCTACATAACCCAAGGCCCTCTAGAGCCGACTTCATTTCGTGTTAGAGGGGTAATGTCTTCATCATCTCTTCCTCTGAGATTCAGAGTAGCCTTGAGCAAGGACACCTCAGTCAGTCATTTATTTCTCTTTAGCAGTTTTAGAGGTGGTCCTCCTGTTTCTACCATGCCCACTGCTCTTTTTGCAGGAAACTAAGTAAGTAAGTTTGTTTCCTTTATAATTAATTAATTTTGGAGGTTCCTTCCTTCCCCTTTCATCAGTTTTCTTATCTTAGGTAACCCCAATTTCTTTCAGTCATTTAGTCACCCACCCGACAAACATTTTTGTGCTTCATGGTTTTTGCCCTATTGGGGTTTTTATTCTATAAGGTTAATAGATAATAAACAAAATAGCTAAGTAAACCATGTGCTACATTACTCGGTCAGAGTCTTGTCTCAGAGTGATCAGAGTAACAGGAATTGGGACTTTGGGGGTTTGTGGTGCTTTTCTTGGGGTATCTACTTTTACTGGCCTCCATAGAGGAGGAAATAACACGTTAAAGAACTGTTCCACCCAAATCCATCTTAAGGAACCAAGGATTTTTTGGGGGTCACTTACAGGAGCATAGGGGAGAGGTGTTCACAGGAGTATGGGGGGTGCTCACAGGAGTGTGGGGGAGGGGTACTCACAGGAGTGTGGGGGAGGGGTGCTCACAGGAGCGTGGGGGAGGGGTGCTCACAGGAGCATGGGGGAGGGGTGCTCATGGGCGCACTGGTGAGGTGTCAGTTGTATGGCTGTATGTCTGACTAGGGGAGATGGATCACTGCATAGCCCACTCCAGCATCAGTGATGATTCCGGAAGCTGCATCCCTGGGGTCCCCCATAGATTTGCACACTGTGTCATGAACTCTCTCCTGTCTGCTCTGTACTGACAACCCCAGTCTGGTGAGTTCTCTGAGCTTTGTGAGGCTGTGTCTTTCTCCGTCCTAAGGAGAGAGCCATGCCACAGAGTGAGCAAGTCCCTTTCTGAGGCCATCCTGCTCACCCCTAACTCAGTGGTTCAGAGTGACAGTGGCCGTTTTTCAGCTTTCATGGGGCCTGGGGGTCGGGAATTCAGACGTGATGCCACCAGTGAAGCTTCTGTCCACTGCCTGATAGCCGAGACTCCAGAGGAACCATGTAAAGGACGATTTACTCCTGAGTCTGTCATCTGGAGACCATGTGACTCTGTCTACGTGACCTGGGCTTCCTCACAGTCTTTACACAACCCACATTGCACTTGATAACTCAGCCTTAAAAGTCACACGACAGCTCTTCCATCATGTTCTGTGGGCTACGGAAATTCAACTTTGAATTTCCTCTTAGGGTCCAGGAGGAGGTACACAGATCTCGCCTCTCAACAGCAAGTGTCAGTGATAGGTTGTAAGAACTTACTGACAGAGCCAACTTTACAAAATACCATCTCCTCTGGTGGGCAGGGTACATGTGTGGATAGAGTAACATTTAAACCCACATTTGAAGGAACGAGGCCCATGCCGGTCTCCCTGAGGCAGGGCTAGGAATGTGAGGTGGAGTGTACTGGACAGTAGTGTGGCTGGCCTGATTTTAATGTTCATTGCCTCATAATCAGGGGGAGCAGTGTGCAGTGGGCGAGATAGGAAATGTGAGTCTGAGGTGGTAAAAGGATCTTAGGTCTAGCTTATGTTAGAATGGGTAAAATCTGAGGGGGATTAGGTGTGTTATGTGAGATGAGGTCTGGGCGCCTGAATGGTGGGGCTGTTTTATTCTGAGATGGGGGGTGGGGGGTGGGCAGGGGGAGTGAGTACAGGAGAAGCCTGCAGAAGGAGATAAGCCCTTTAGTCTTAAGGATGATGCGTTAGGGATGTTTACTGAATACTCAAGTGGGATTGCTGAAGAGGCATTTAGATAAATAAACAGGGAGCTCAGGGCTAAGCTGGGCAGGACACTTAAGGAGTCCCAGGCTGAGATGTGATTCCCTGCAGCTAACAGCAGACTACAGACAGAAGCAGGGGCTGAGCCCTGCAAAGACACTGGAAGGGAATGGGATGTCCCTGAAGCTTAGGGGGCAAAGATGTGCTCTTAGGTCTGACAGATCCGGCATGGGGCTGAGACCGGGACAGCCATCACGCAGTTATTGGTAACCTATCTGAGCAGTTTCAGAGGGTTGGAGACAGATGCCTAACTGAACAGAGCTTCCAGAGCATGGAAGGGGAGGGCTTGGGTGGGGGGTTGACAGGTGGCACTTGCTGGGAATTGGGATCAAATGAGTGTGGACAGCAACAGTGTTGCAGCTAGCTGGGGGAGTGTCCTGTGTACTTGGCTTTTCTAAGAGAGAGAGAGGGGGGGAAATGACCGTGTGCTGTGTGGATGGATCGCAATGAAAAAGCTAGAAGACTAAGGAGAATAATTCCTGACATCAGTCTCGGGCTTCCATACACATGGGACACACACACACACACACACACACACACACACGTGCAAAACATACATATACACATATGCACACACCATACACACACAGAGAGAGAGAGAGAATTAAAGGCCAGTTAGGACTATATAGTAAGACTGTCTCCTCCTCCCATCAAAAAAACCATTTATACCTTTATATTAACATAGAAAGATGTGATATGTGCCTGGTAAACACCGAAATGGATGCTCACAGCCAGCTACTGGATGGAACACAGGGTCCCCAATGGAGGAACTAGAGAAAGTACCCAAGTACCTGAAGGGGGCTGCAACCCTGCAGGTGGAACAACAACAGGAACTAACCAGTACCCCCGGGGTTTGTGTTTCTAGCTGCATATGTAGCAGAAGATGACCTAATCGGCCATCAGTGGGAATAGAGGCTCCTTGGTCTTCCAAACTCTATATGACCTAGCACAAGGCAAGGCCTGGGCCAAGTAGTGGGAGTGGGTGGGTAGGGGAACAGAGGTGGGGGGAGGGGTATGGGAAACTTTCGGGATAGCATTTGAAATGTAAATAAAGAAAATAATAATAATAAAAAAAGATGTGATATAATATATCAAGAATTAATTTAAAAAGTGAGTCTAAAAAGCGAGGCTGTGTGAAAGGTCTTTGCATCACACCACTGTTTGCGTCTTCATGACTTTTCTATGGCAGAGTTATCATGCCCTAAGTGCTACAGTGCGCTTGGGTGGTGGAAGATGCAGTATGAACAGCCAGCATTATTAACAATGCTGCAGCCACAGCCTCCCTCGTGTCTTCATCTGTATCTTCTGTGTCGTTTGGTTACCTTGACCCCCTCCTTCCTTCACTTGCCCATAGACAGCATTTTGTACTTGAAGGTGGTACTGTACAAGAGCCCGTTATCCACCAGAAGAGAGGGTAGTCTCATGCCCTGAAGTGGATACTCTGGCCTGCTGTCTGTTCCTCATACCAGGGTACTTTATATTTCTCCAGTGCATTGGGCAGGGGAGGGGGGGCACTTGTATTCTTTCATAGCCAAGCCACTCCCCAGTCGGTCACCACTGACTGGACTCTTCATCAGTCGGGCTTGGTTTTTACAAGGTGTAAAAAATTTTAAATGAGCTCATCTGGTTCTTCACAGTTGGGCTTAATGCCAGAGAAATGGCGGTGTGGGGAGGGGGCGATTAGCGGACTAGGTACTGCGGGTCCCCAAAGCTGACTGGCTTCATTCATGTTCAGGCTGAACATTGTGAAGAACAAACAGGTCTTTGTAACTTGCGATCTTGGAGCCATGTGGTTTTACAGCTCCTTTCTCCTGTCCCAGTGATTACATAGCTTATTAATTAAGTTCCTTGTGGTATAGCAAAAGGCTGCGGGGTACTGAGAGGGAAGGCAAGAGTAATTAAAGGGCCCTTTAAGAGAAAGGGGGAAAGTGGCCAGCCCAGTGCATCTGATTATACCACCATCTTCTCCTTACTGTCCCTGTGCAGAGCTGCCCAGAAGTTAAATCTGTCATCTAAGAAGAAGAAACACCGGCCTTCAACTCCCTCTGTTGCGGAGGCTCCCCTCTTTGCGACCAGCTTCAGTGGGATCCTGCAGACCTCACCTCCCCCAGCCCCACCCTGTCTCCTGAGGGCTGTCAACAAGGTGAAGGACACTCCTGGCATGGGCAAGGTAGGTGCTGGCTGCTGCCTCTGACGTTCGTTCAGTGGGTGGGGCTCTGGGAAGGTTGTGAAAGAAGAGAACAACTTGGGCTCTCATTTTCAAAGATGAGGAGGTACCGGGGACAAAAAGAGACACAGAGAAGTTGGTTTGGAGGTACCAGCATGCCCACTTCCTGGGATTTTATTCATCCAGGGCCAACCTCTGACTGAAAACAGCCATGGAAAAGCCTAGAAATAAACCACAAAGGTACTCAGAATGACTTTTACTGCAGTATGCTGCTATAGTTAGATCTATTCATGTTCTTCTCTGTGCCTGATGTTTTAATGGAACTTGACGTGGGGAGGTGCCACAGGTCTGTAAGGTCTATCCATTTCTGCAGTCTATAGACTGCCTTGGCAACTAGAGACTGTAAAGTCTACTTGGTCTCGCAAGTACATTAAGTTGGGGATCTGATTTGATTTGGGTGGGGAGGGAAATAGCTTTGCGTTGTTGGACAGGACCATAGACACCTCAAAATTAGAGATGCAAAAGCCAGAAGCAGAGGCCAGAGGTCCGGGAAAAACACCACATGGAAACAAGATGAAGATATTCTTTCCTGGGGTGCTTCTAAGTCTTTCTCCCCTTCAAATAAGGGGTGACTTCCGCATCTGCACCAGATCACTGGTGTGAATTCCGTGGAGTGGTTCCGTAGCTTTCCAGCCAAGAAATGCAGTTTGAAGTTGTCACAAGGACTTAGAAAGACGCAAGGGAAGTCTGTTACAGGATATTACTGGGACACATTTATGATAACTCTATTTCTAAATGTCAACTCTTAACTCTTTCTCTCCCAAGATAAATGTCTGTGTGAAGTAATTTACAGCCTAATCTTCGGTGGGGGAAATAAGTTGGGACTTAGAAAAACATGTAGCCGGAGAGATACAGTGATTCTATTCATTATTTTCGTCAGAGTACAGATACACACAGAACGTGAGACCTGACGTTGGCCTTGGATCTTGTTTCAGAACCCAGCTGGTCATGCTGAAGAAAGCAGAGCCAAGTGTATAGGCTATGATTTTTGTCCTTTTGACATCAAAACTTGGTTGTACCCCAGTTTATAGTCTCCAGATGACCGTGATCCCTCCAGAAAACCTCTGCGTCCTGTGCCTGATCTCCTTCATTCTCTTCTTACTGTTTCTCCTCTTTCCATTCTGCACCCCCTAGTACCACCATCTCCGAGGGAAGCCCTCACTTCATAATGCTTTTCCCCCTAAGTAAACAGATTTTAAAGTGAGGTCAGATAGAGCAGTGGTCGGTGTCATGGACAGCCTCCAGACTTAGAATTTTCCATGGTGTTTCTCAGCAGATGGGGGTCGGCTGAGAAAGCCTTCAAGGCCAGTGGTAAAGAAAGACCTTAGGCAGCCATCTGTCAGGGCTGCTCCATCTTCACACCGAGTGGAAGGCAGTGGAGAAAGCAGAGTAGCCCAGGATATCCCTCCCAGAAGGGGAGTCTGAGGAAGGGCCATGAGGAAGGTCTACATTGGAGCCCTGGTAGCTATGAGATGAGCTTTGAAGGCTGTGGGTCTAGGTGACTGCAGGCATCCTTCTTTAGTTGGGGTAAATGCACAGTATAAGGTGTCCATCACAGGGCTAAGTGTGCAAAGTCGTTTATTTCGTTAATGTGTTGGGACTCGAATGTCAAAGGCATGCCACAGGGCAAGGTGGAAGCTCCCATGTCTCTCTCACTCCTGCTTCTCACCAACACCCTACCCTAAACATTGACCTGGTACCAGGCGCTTGGCTATCACAGGGGACTCACACATTCCACTGTGGCCCCATTTACAAGAAACGCTGCCTTCATTTCTCACCCTGGCCTGACACCATCTGTGTGGATGTTTCTCGAGGTGGTCCTAGGCCTAAGCCTTCTGTGTAAGGCCTCTTGTTCCCCTTTACCCACATCCCTGAAGTACTCCAGTAAGGCCAGGGAGCCGAACAGCAGAGAGAGTTCTTGTAGCCAGCAGTGACTGAACACTTGCTGAAGAACAATCTGGACCTGCAAGAGCACAGGGATAATCTATCTGGATTTCGCTGCATGTAGCATGTATGTGTGAAGAGCCTTTCTAATATATAATCCATTCCTGGGACTACAGCTAGCAGATCATACATTTAACATTTGATATTAAAGGTATTATCCATCTCTCTCATTTGCAATTCAGAAATGCAACCAAAGACCCGAGTTTGCTATGGAAATGTCATGGGCATCCGCTGATGAGTCACAGGACGGATGCCGTGACTTCTATCCAATCGGTGGCCACATGGCAGCCGAACCCTTCCTCTGCTTGTGATGACCCTTGAAGATCAGTGATGGGGAAGAAGTGACACTTGGAGGGACTGTGTCCTCAGAGAGGTGGTGGTAGGAGTCTGCTTGCTATGTTAAAACCACAGTGAGGCCATCTTCCCACATACCCACCCCTCCACAGGCTTTGTCCTTCTCTCTAGATGCTGCACTGCCTTTGGGAACTGCAGCTTCTCTGCCCCCGTGGGAAAAACTCCACTCATCCATCTATTAAAATGATTTACACCTCAAATGAATATAGTTGAGCTTAATATATAGCTGGAATAATTGATGCTATTTATATATGTTTGAAGTAGATGAATTTGATTGAATTGCCTAAAGCCACTTGGTGTTCCAAGCCTGACCTTGTGCCTCTGGAATGCCATCTTAGGATCTTCAGCTCTCAGAACAGATCCTGGCACATAGCAAATGTTTTTTGAGCACCTGCTGTGTGTCAGGTGCTGCACTGATGGGCAGAGGTGAGTGCCTGTCCTCATGGCATTTAAACCATGTCTTCTTCTAGGCAACCAAAGAAATGGCACTGATTCAGATGTTACCGACTGGTTCTGTGTGTCAACTTGACACAAGCTGGAGTTATTACAGAGAAAGGAGCCTCCTTTGAGGAAATGCTTCCATGAGATCCAGCTGTAAGGCATTTTTTCAATTAGTGATCAAGGGGGTCGGGGGAGGGCCCATTGTAGATGTCACATTGTGGATGTCGCCATCCCTGGGATGGTAGTCCTGGGTTCTATAAGAGAGCAGGCTGAGCAAGCCAAGGGAAGCAAGCCAGTAAAGAACATCCCTCCAAGGTCTCTGCATCAGCTCCTGCTTCCTGCCCTGCTTGAGTTCCAGTCCTGACATCCTTTGGTGATGAACAGCAGTGTGGAAGTGTAAGCCGAATAAACCCTTTCCTCCCCAACTTGCTTCTTGGTCATGTTTGTGCAGGAATAGAAACCCTGACTAAGACATAGACCAATATGAGGGACCCTGACTTCAGGGAAAGTCATAATTACTGACTTACCATGGCTGTAAGATGTACAAAGAACTAACTACTATTAACTGGCTTTGTAAAGACCTTCTTAATAGACAGATTCAAGTGATTAGTGGATCAAAGCAGCTTAGACCCCATTTATATCTCATTGATTTGGCTTATATGTAAATGATACTTGTAATCTGTTTGAAAATGGTTCCTTCTCTCCGAAGTCAGTAAGCACTCTCTGTGAAATCTGTTTGCACAGTTAATTAACAGGCGTGTTCGAGGTTCATTTCTTAGTGTGTCACGATGTAATGGCAGACCTCTTCATCTGGGGTCGCAAGTTTCTAGAGAAAAGTCTTACCTTTGTTACACTTGTGTTTTCTGGTTCTGTGGCTACATTTAAAGCAAGGACAGAGATGGCAGCTGTCACACTCCATTGGTGACAGTCCCCTTGGAGTTTAGTTGCTTCTCCCTTCCCTGTTGAGTAACTGAAAGGAGATGTCGGAGGCAAGAGGAGAAGGTGAGGCCTCTTTTCTCTCACAGCCCCCAGGAATGTCTCAAAACAGTGGTAGTCTGTGGGTCATGCCTGGTACCTCCTATGCCTCAGTGTGTTCTGCAAGAATTGGAAACTTACTGTAGTGGATTCCAGAAGCAAGGGAAGAAGTCACATAGGGTTTTGAAAGAATCATAAAGAAACCAGATGTAGCGAGTGTGAGGGGCTTCATTGGTTCATTCAGAGTACAGGCCTACCACTGCTCATGGCCAGTCAGCTGTGATCCTGCAGGGCCTTATGGGGAATCTTCCTCTCTGAGCAGCCATTCCAACCTGGGCAGCTTGGTGGAGGTGTGGAATTGTGGACTTTGTAGGGCAACAAAGGCCAGAGCCATTAATTTGTTCTCCACTGTCCAAACTCAGTGATGGCTTACTTTAATCTCTGATAATTCCTAGGCACACAGACACACACACACACACACACACACACACAGATACACACATACAAACACACATAGGCACACATACAGACAGACTTGCACACACACACAAGCACATACGCAGACACACACAGATACACACATACAAACATATACAGACCCCCCCCCCCCACACACACACAGGCAAGCACAGACAGCTCATGTCACTAGGTTCTGTGTTGTCTCTTTTTAGTTTCAACTCTGATGTTTTCTTTGTGTTATATGTAAACTAATAACACAGAAAAGAAAAACTCTCATGAGTGTGTTTGTTAGGACTCTGGTCTTTTGTGCATTTACTGACATCTTCAGGGTAGAAGTCCTTCAATTACTAGATCCTTGTAACACTATGGAAGACACAATCCCTGCCCGGTTGGTGTCCTTTTTACAATGAGAGGATAGCAATAAGGTTTAAATTGAGGTAAGACTTTCCCAAAGGTGCTAACGTAGCTATTGCTCATTTATTTAACAAGGAGAAATGGCAAGGGCAGCTTCAGGAGCTGATTTCAGGTCCATATCAAGGAGAAAAATCTCCTGCCTTCCAGCCCAAGAAGGTCCAGGTCACTTAAACACATGCAAATTATCCTGTTCTCATTACCTTGTTTGCCCTTCCCCCATCCTAAAGCTTTTATCAGGGAGAAAAAGCAAAGATTGGAGCCTGTCTTTAGAATTCATTTCCAGTATATATGAAATAAAACATTCGGATGGGATGGAAAATTCTGGATCCCGGCAGTCAGTCACCATCACTACTCCATCTTCAGTACAAATGACAGGAAATGTGAACCATGACATTGCTCCTATTTTTGGTGTACAGTTGAGGAAAAAGAAGTGGGCCTGGCTGCATAAATAATACACATTCATCACTGTGGCTCACCTGATAGCTCTATAAATTAAATTGTTAGCTCTTCCGGGAAATAAACCTGTGTGACCTTCCACTTCCTAATTGCAGTTATGCCTTTCCATGCTAAGTTGATTTTGGTTGCTTTGGCTGAACTCACGGAGTTGTGATTGGTTGGGTGGTATCTTAGGGTTTTACTGCTAAGAACAGACAACATGACCAAGGCAACTTTTGTAACAACATTTAATTGGGACCGTCTTACAGGTTCAGAGGTTCAGTCCATTATCATCAAGGCAGGAACATGGCAGCATCCAGGCAGGCATGGTACAGGGGGAGCTGAGAGTTCTACATCTTTATCTGAAGGCAAACAGAAGGAGACTGGCTTCCAAGCAGCTTGAACAAGGGTATTAAAGCCCAAGCCCAGAGTGACACACCTACTCCAACAAGGCCACACCTTCTAATAGTGCCACCCCCTGGGCTAAGCATATACAAATCATCACAGCTGCTTTGGGGTCTTTTTGTTTTGTTTTGTTTCTTATTCTCTCTCACCCTGTGAGGTTGACCCTTTCTTTCTCCAGCCTGTCACCAGAGGAAGGAAATGTGGAGAAGTCGTTCTGGCTCTTTGACCTTTGTGAAATTGTTTTTTTCTCACATGGATTTGGACTTCCACCCAGCTCTAGGATGTGCCAACCTCTGGGCTGCACAGACTTGATGATGTCACTGATCCCTGGTAGAAGCCTGGCTCCCAGGCACTGTCTTGCAGGGAATACAATAGACCTAAGTCATAAAAACTCCTGTCTAGAGTAGCCAGCTACTCTGACATCCCAGCATTCATTATTCTTGCAAATGGAAGGAGCCCTCTTAGGAAAATGAGCTCAGTTAAAGGCCACTCGTGAGAAGAGGCATAAAAAGTCTCTTGTGAACTAAGTGTGGGGGATTTGTTTTGTTTCGTTTTTTATGGTTTTTTATTAGATATTTTCTTTATTTACATTTCAAATGCTATCCCGAAAGTTCCCTATACCCCTCCCCCCACCCTGCTCCCCTACCCACCCACTCCCACTTCTTGGCCCTGGCATTCCCCTGTGCTGGGTCATATAAAGTTTGCAAGACCAAGGGGCCTCTTTTCCCAGTGATGGCCGAATAGGCCATCTTCTGCTACATATGCAGCTAGAGACACAAGCTCAGGGGGTACTGGTTAGTTCCTATTGTTGTTCCACCTACAGGGTTGCAGCCTCTTTAGCTCCTTGGGTACTTTCTCTAGCTCCTCCATTGGGGGCCCTGTGTTCCATCCAATAGCTGTGAGCATCCACTTCTATGTTTGCCAGGCACTGGCATAGCCTCACAAGAGGCTGCTATATCAGGGTCCCTTCAGCAGAATCTTGCTGGCATGTGCATTAGTATCTNGGTTTGGTGGCTGANGATGGGATGGATNCCNNNATGGGGTAGNCTCTGGATANTCCATCCTTTNATCTTAGCTCTAAATTTTGTCTCTGTACCTATATCCTTTCATGGGTATTTTGTTCCTTATTCTAAGGAGGAATGAAGTATCCACACAATGGTCTTCCTTCTTGGTTTTCTTGTGTTTTAGCAATTGGATCTTGGGTATTCTAAGTTTCTGGGCTAATATCCACAAATCAGTGAGTGCATATCTAGTGACTTCTTTTGTGATTGGGTTACAAAGGATATCCTCCAGATACATCCATTTGCCCAAGAATTTCATAAATTCATTGTTTTTAATAGCTGAGTAGTACTCCATTGTGTAAATGTACCACATTTTCTGTATCCATTCCTCTATTGAGGGACATCTGGGTTCTTTCCAGCTTCTGGCTATTATAAATAAGGCTGCTATGAACATAGTGGAGCATGTGTCCTTATTACCAGTTGGAAGATCTTCTGGGTATATGCCCAGAAGAGGTACTGCTGGATCCTCCGGTAGTACTATGTCCAATTTGCTTGTGGACGGTCAGACTGATTTCCAGAGTGGTTGTACAAGCTTGCAATTCCACCAGCAATGGAGGAGTGTTCCTCTTTCTCCACAACCTCGCCAGCATCTGCTGTCACCTGAATTTTTAATCTTAGCCATTCTGACTGGNGTGAGATGGAATCTCAGGGTTGTTTTGATTTGCATTTCCCTGNTGACTAAGGATGTTGAACATTTTTTCAGGTGTTTCTCAGCCATTCGGTATTCCTCAGTTGAGAATTCTTTGTTTAGCTCTGTACCCCATTTTTTTAATGGGGTTACTTGAATTTCTGGAGTCCAGCTTCTTGAGCTCTTTGTATATATTGGATATTAGTCCTCTATCAGATTTAGGATTGGTAAAAGTCCTTTCCCAGTCTATTGGTGGCCTTTTTGTCTTGCTGACAGTGTCCTTTGCCCTACAGAAGCTTTGCAATTTCATGAGGTCGTGGGGGGGGGGGATTTGTATTCCTCCTGAATAATGTGCTTCCTTTAATGTGGTGGGTTGTGTGGGTGTCGTTTTCTGTTGTCTTCTTACTCAGGTGGGCTTGAAGGGATAGGCAGTACAGTTCCATGAATTGGTATGACAGACATATTACATATGAAGACCATAATTTCCGGTCTCAGATGTTTGCAGAATGTTGCAGACTGGGTGAGAAAACCTCGAGGCTGTTGAGGAGGAAAAGCCTGGTGTGCCGTCTCCTGTCCTAGCTCTCCTTCTGCAGCTTTCCTGATACACGAAGGGAAAGTGTACAGCCAGTGTCTTCATGGAGATGGAGCCTTTTCAGATTCACTTAATTTTTGTACAGCTCTTCAGGTGAGGAACTGGGTGGTGTGAAGTCTCAAGGGTAGAAAGATCTCCAGGCTTGGGGCCTTTCTGAGAAATGCTCATGGGCATGCCTCAAATCAGATCCTGTGTTTCTGGGGAAGGCTTACTTGCTTTTATCTATCTGTCTATCTATCTATCTATCTATCTATCTATCTATCTATCTATCTATCTATCTATCTATCTATCTGCTTCCCCTACTAGGTTATAAGCTTCTTGGGAGGAAAAAAACTGCTTTGAAAGGTTTTACATAATTCCTTTTTGCTTCGAAGTCTGGGGTGGACGTTGAATACTGTATCGTCCATCCTGAGAGGAAGGGGAGGGGGTGATGCAGAGAGGCCAAGATCTTGGAGATGAGGAGACTCCGTGTGCCTGTTCCCAGCCACTTCTCTATGCACAAGTTGTCATAGAGGACAATGCCCATGCCATGTCAGAAAGGTAACAGTGCCCAAGACTGGCTCCCATCAGACAACACATACTGCCCAAGGCTGGCCCCCATCAGACAACACATACTGTTCACAATCTGAATCTTCATGAAAGTCACTTGATGGAGCCTGTACCTTTGATGTGTAAGGAAGCTAAGGCACAGGGAGGGGAGCAATTTGAGTAGCCATCCATCCATGGGGAGAAGAAGCAGGTTGAAGCTTTGAAATGAAAACTAAATCAGAGTTGGAATTCACATTAAGGCAGCCTTTATCTGCTTCCCAAATCTGTTATTTTTTACCTCAAATCTACTGGCTCTGTATTTTTAGGTGAATGAAAATGATATGTATATATGTGTGTGGACACATGTGTCCACGTGCATGCGTGTCTGAGTGCATCCATGCATGTATGTAAAGAGCATTTTTCTAAATGGACTTTTGAAAGGCTAGCAACCTTTCTTGTGATTGGGGATGGTCTTGGAGCTTCTTGGGATCCCTGTAATTCCCAATTAGCACTGCAACTTGTAGAATAAAAACATGAAGTAACATGAGGAATTCTCTCTGGAATAAGCGTCACTGTTTCAGTTAACCAAAGAGCGTTGGTATAAGATGCATTATAAGGCCGGTACAGGACTTTTTATCAGTCTTAGTCCAAAACCCACTTTTTATCAATCCGAGTACAAATGAGACAATTGTCAATGTCAAAAGAATGGCAGCTCTGTTTTACATTTCTAATGTCTTAAATCCTATGTCTCTCCCTCACTGGTGGCTGAAAATTAATTGTAATTTGCTATAATTGTCCCATTTAAATGGGATCACTACCAAGGTTTTATAAAGGAAGTAGGAAGTATACTGCTGCTTGTGTCGGCAAGTCTGTCTGGTGCCTAACCCCCAGTGGACGCTGTGCTTGCCTGTTGCTGATTTGCATCAAATAGAAAACATTTTCAGACCTTCCTGATGCCTCAGTGAGCTAAAATGTATCATTATGGATGTGAAATCATTTGGCATACAAAGCAAGATATGCATTCTTCAGATTGTTAAATAGTTGCTGAAATCAAAAGCCCATCTCCACCCAGAGCCACGTTAACCCATTGTGTCCTTCCCTGTGGCTTTGAGCTGTAGCTCTGCTCTCCAATCTGTGATGACGACTTCTAAACAGAAGCAATGATTGTATTTGGACTTCCAGATAAAGCTTCCAAAATCAGTGATATTCGGGAGCATTTTGGAAGTGTTAAGCACAGATTTCCCTCAAAGCCACTCTCCCGTTCCCTTGGTTACCTGTGTCCCATGCCACAACCAACAATTCAGATAGCAGTGTTGCCATGTGGAGCTCAGGGGGTGCTCTTCACTAACAATGACTACGAGCTGGACTGGAAACACTGGGCCAATGATAGCTGCTCAGAGGGGTTGTTTTGCTTTGTGCTTTGTTTCATTACCATTGGTAAAAATCAATGTCCATTTCTTTTTTTAAATTATTTTATTAGATATTTTCTTCATTTACATTTCAAATGCTATCCCGAATGTCCCCTATACCCTCCCCCCACCCTGCTCCCCTACCTACTCACTCCCACTTCTTGGCCCTGGGGTTCCCCTGTATGGGGCATATAAAGTTTGCAAGACCAAGGGGCCTCTCTTCCCAATGATGGCCGATTAGGCCATCTTCTGCTATATATGCAGCTAGAGACACAAGCTCTGGGGGTGCTGGTTAGTTCATATTGTTGTTCCATCTATAGGGTTGCAGACCCCTTCAGCTACTTGGGTAATTTCTCTAGCTCCTCCATTGGGAGCCCTGTGTTCTATCTTATAGATGACTGTGGGCATCCACTTCTGTATTTGCCAGGCACTGGCATAGCCTCACAAGAGATAGCTATATCAGGGTCCTTTCAGCAAAATCTTGCTGGCATATGCAATACTGTCTGTGTTTGGTAACTGATTATGGGATGGACCCCGGGTGGGGCAGTTTCTGGATGATCCATCCTTTCGTCTTAGCTCCAAACTTTGTCTCTGCAACTTCTTCCATGGGTATTTTATTCCCTATTTTGGGGAGGAATGAAGTATCCACGTGTTGGTCTTCCTTCTTCTTGATTTCCTTGTGCTTTGGAGATTGTATCTTGGGTATTCTAGGTTTCTGGGCTAATATCTGCTTATCAGTGAGTGCATATCTAGTGACTTCTTTTGTGATTGGGTTACCTCACTCAGGATGATATCCTCCAGATATATCCATTTGCCTAAGAATTTCATAAATTCATTGTTTTTAATAGCTGAATAGTACTCTGTATCCATTCCTCTGTTGAGGGACATCTGGGTTCTTTGTAGCTTCTGGATATTATAAATAGGGTAGCTATGAACATTCTTAACTGGGAGCTGGTTGTAGCTTCAGTTCTCTTGGTCCAGAGAGTGAGTTTGAGAGTGTTGTGCTCTACAAGGAGAGCTCCTGTGTCCCTCATGTGACAGGCTCCTAGGCCACCGTGGCTCAGTACCAGGGTCTCACAATGGAAGTGAGGCACCCCCACCCCCACCCCAGAGCAGTGCCACCTGAGCTGCGTTTGGATCCTTACTATACATTGCAAATCCACAGGTACAAGGTTACAGCATAGCAGTTAAGGCTAGCTGTGGGTGAGAGGGCAGACGACTCAGACCAAGCAGTGAATTCAGCTCAGCAGACAGAGCAGTTGGTACTGATAACACAGCGGGTACCAATGGAAGAAGTGCCACCAGGAACTCACACTGGAAAAGAATAGTTTGGCCCCATGGAGATTTCTGAGTTGAGAATACTGGATCAGTGGCATAGGCGACTTAGAATCTCAACTTCTGTTCAAAGAGGCATACTGTGAGTTGGATGAGCACCGTGTTTAGTTACCTCCCTGTTGCTACTATAGGATAGCCTGACAAAACACAACTAGGAGGAGAAAGGGTTTATATGGACCACAGGTCCTCACAGTGCAGAGGCAAGAGGATGAGGCTGGCTTAGCAGCTGGGAAGCAGAGAGAGAAAGGGGGAGGGGCAGACAGGAAGTAGAGTCAGATTACAAACCCTCAAAGCCTGCCCCTGGTGACATACTTCCTCTAGCACGGTTCGATCTCCTAATGCTCTGTAGATTTCCCAAATAACCTACGAATAACCAAGCAGGGACCAAGTATCCAAATATACGCGCTTACAGAGGATGCTCCTGAGTCAAACTAAAACACAGTTTGTAGAAACAGAGATCAGCAGCTCGAAGGCTGCCATTCCTGTCCTTGGTCTACCCTTGGCTCACGTTTCTCCCATCATGAATCACAGGGTCTTCTGGGTCTCAACCCATCTGCTTCCCCAGACATGATCCATTTTCTGCCTCATCTCATGTATCCCTGACTGGCCCCCTCTTTTCTATTTTGTTCATGAGCTATCACCATGTTTGTTTCTGCTTCACGGGTGTGGTTCATTTCTAGTGAGCTTTTAGGCTATATTAGCATAAGGAGCAGCAGCTCTCACCTCAATGGAACAAAAGAGATGGCTTATTCTGGAGCCAAATAAGAGTGACCCTGATCAGGAAATATAATTTCAGGTTCCCTAGATCCCAGGTTCTAACATGGTATCAAGTCCATGGGGTTTTCAGTGACAGAATAAAGAAAGTCATGAATCAAGACCTCTTTCCAGTCAATGCATGGGTGAGTAGGCAGGGTAGGCGGGTCACAGAGAAGCAGGGGGGTCTCAGCTAGAGGCCCCAGGCATTATCTGATGGCATCCTTAGCTTTTCATCCAGTGGGAACTAGGATTCTGCTTATACATTCCAAAGGATTTATCCCTGATGGTCGCAGATACATTAGATCCCATACAGAGGAGGGCAGTAGATGGCTATGAAGCGGGCCTGAAGATGTCCCAAGATAACTTGGCTCTGGACTTGCAACACCCCAACATCTCTTCCCCACTGAAGGTCTAATCTGTCAATCAGCCTCTGTGGTCACAGCTTTGTAGGGGTCCATGCTCACAGCTCCTTACACAGGGTTGGATCTTGGTTGACTGATATTTCTTCCCTGAGCCCAAGAGTAATTATGTGTCCACAAGTTGCACATCTGCCATGTGCTTGGCAGTACCATGTTCTGGGTATAGTTTGTCCCCTGAAGTCACATGCTGCAAACTTCGTCCTCAGTCTTGCCATGTTGAGAGCTGGTGGACTGGTTGAGAGGTGAGACTTAATGAAAGATTGTGAGGTCACTGGGGCTGTCACTTTGGGGACAGATTTATGGAGTTTGGTCCCTTAAAGTGAATTATTATTGTTGTTGTTATTATTATTATTATTATTACTATTATTATTATTTTAGAAAAGGGAGCATGGCTCTCAGATCTACCTGGCTTCCTATTTGGTTGTATAACCTCTCTGTCTAGGCTCCCAGGATCCGTCTGCCACATGGTGATTGTAGCCAGGCAATGTTGGTGCCACCATTTTTAACCTCCACGCCTGTAAAAATCATTTTCTCTGTAACATGCACAGCCTCAGATATATTTTTGCAGCAAGAGAAAACAAACTAAAATAGGCATATAGAACTTCTAAAATTAAAATATATTAATTATAGAGCATAGCAGTCATATGTGAGAATTCCTTCTGCTTTTACCTTTATAAACGCATCCTTCATCCATCCTCCACTATTGATTGATTGACTCATTCATTCATTCATTCATTCACTTAGTTTTGTATTCCATATTTTCTAAGTGTCAAGTTCCTTTTGGGAACACTCAGATTAAATTTTTTTTCTCCCTTCTTATGGATCCCAGAAACTGCCATTCTAAAGAGTTAAAAAATCATGCGTTAGGTAGACAACTCAAACTAAAAATACCTATTATTGTTATCACCACTCTGCCTTATCGTGGCAGATGAGACCAGAATTTATGCAGGGTAATTGGCTTCCTGGCTCGTCTTCTGCCCTGTTCCTTTTTACTGAGGATAGCATAGTATCCCTGCAGCTGCTCGTCACACTGTGGTGACAGCTGGCCGTGCAGACATCAGGGAAGGCTTGACTTCCCTCTGTCTTAAACGCTTTAATATGCTGCCTGCGCAGCATCCTGTAGTTAGTTTGTATGGCAAAGTCCCAGCAACGTGTAAACATTTTTGTTCATTCAAGATTGTTCAAGAGCACACAAACATCACTTGCTTAAGATGGGTGTCCTCTGAAATAGCAAGAAGTGGTACTTTGCTGAGGGGTCGCTGTGGGGGGCCCTCTCCTATTCTTGGTCATGACTATTCATCTCTGAGATAACTCCTACACAGGCCATTCTCCTTTGACTATCGATGGGTAAACTTCATGCATTTTGAAATTCCAGTGTTGTCTAGTCTTTCTTGAAATGACTTCTTAATAGGGAATGACCCCAAGGGATAGGCAGGACCTTAAAGTTGTCTTGAATAGTGCATATCCTATGAGGTGACCGAGATGAGACTGGGAACTGGAGGAGGGACTGGAGGACTTGACCAGTTACAAATCTTCTTAGTTTTAAGCAACAGAAAACCTGACTAGTCTTAGGAAACACTGGAGGGCCTCTATTTCCTGTCTCCTGGCCCGGAACACCCAAATCCTGTCTGTGATTCTTTATACACTGTAACATCGATCTTTACCCCTGACCACATTTCCCCAACAACTGCTGAAATTCGGAGAGAGCCTCCCCCACAACCTACCAGCAGGCTGCTGTCCTTTCTGGTACAAACCTTAGAAGTGAAGTCCCAAGAGGGGGCTCAGCTCAGAAAAGAGGGAGGAGGAAAGAGGGAGGGATGGCGTGAGCGTCAGGCAGAAGGGCCATCTTGGAGAAAGCTGGGCATATGTGCACAAGTCAGTCCTGGTGGGCAGAACATCAGAAATAAAAGTTCAAAACAGGTGTGAGGTAGTTGTGCCTGAGCTCAGGTGACCCCCTGTGCCAAAGTGAAGGCAGTCATTTACCCAACCACCGTTAACTAAGTATCTACTACATGCATTTCATTTCTGCATATGGAAGGGGTGTGCCCCTGGGCATGTGTGTATGTGTGTGCGTGTGTGCGTGTGTGCATGTATGTGTGTGTGTGTGTGTGTGTGTGCGCGCGCGCGCATGCACGCGTGTAGGTCAGAGGTCAACCTTGTGCTTTCTCAGGAACTATTCACTCTGACTTTTGAGGCAAGGGTTCTCTCTGACCTGGAGCTCACCTGTTCCATTAGGCTCGCTAGCCAGTGAGCCCCAGGGTTCCTCTGGTCTCTGCCTCTCTAGCACTAAGGTGGCAAGCTTGTGCCTCCATGGTTAGCTTTTTACATGCTCTGAGGATGGAGCTCAGTTCCTGAGCTCAGGGCAGGCACATCACCTACTAAGCCCCCTCCCTGGCCCCTACTGAGTGTGTTTGAAATCCTGTAGCAATCGCTGAGCCTGAGCCGTGGCTAATGGATAAACCCAAATGATGGTGTGGAGATTCGCTTGGGGAGTAAATTGTGGAAAATTCCAGATACTCCTTAGCATGTTCATGGCAGCTCAAGAGGTTGGGATACAGCCCTGAGGCAGCTCCAGCAGCATTACATCGACCTGGATTTCAGTTCGTTGATGTTGATGAGGCTCCAGGGAATAGCTTCCATTGCTACCAGTAGGACACCATTTTCACCTGGGCCTATTTGTTTCCATCTTGGTCCACTTTGGTCCGTGCTGTCTTGAGTTTTGTTCTGTTCTGTTTGTTTGTTATTTGGGGGTTTTGTTTGTTTGAGACAGGGTCTCACTATATAGCCCAGACTAGCCTCAAACTTGTGGCAGTTCTCCTGCCTCGGCCTCCCAAGACCTGAGATGACAGTCCTGTGAGCCCTCATGCCTGGCTCTTCCTCTCCTCTTAATGCAATCACAGTTCCTCTCCAAGCTTCAGCTCAGGTGTCACCTCCTTCCCCAACCTAAAGAAGTTTCCCTCAAGTCCCTGTGGTCTCTTTTCCCATTGCACCCTGAGCTAAAACTTCTACAGCATTTCTTTTACTACCCTGAATTTGTCTTCCTTCCCTTTGGGGCTCTTTGAAGGCTGGAGGTGTAACTGGCTGTGCTGTGCCCCACACCCACCCCATCTCTCCCAACACACGGAAGGTGTGGAGCAAACATCTACTCATTCAGACTGGGGAGCCACCACGTGATCACCATCCTGCCTTTCTTCTCGGAATGTCCCCTTGCAGTCACTTCTTTGTCCCTATTTACTTGACAAGCCACATGCTGCTTTGTGGGGCCATAGGGGAGACTCTCTGTACCAAGTGTCACTCGTATGCCACCTCAGCCCAGCCTTGGAAAGGGCTGATAAGGGATGAAGGTAAGTGTGTGCTAGCTTTCATTAACATTTGAGAGCAGAGGTTCTCAAATCCTCTCCAGGAGGCAGAGTTCCCATGCCCATGCCTATGGATGAGAAACCACACTTCCCTAGAGCGGTACTCATGGGAGATCTCTGTGTGCTCCCTCTATGTGCCTGCTCATTGGGCTGAGCGTAGATGGGAGGGGATTCTGTCCTTCCTACCCAATTCTAGCTTGGCTCTAACAAGTTACAAGGGTTTTAATTTGTTCTCAGGTTGGTCATTTCCCTTCAACTGGTATTTTTCAGCATTTTAGTTCAGCCTGTCAGATGCTACATAGGGCAGGCCGGCCCCTTCGTGCCTTTTACTCTCTCTAATCCTCCTCTGTCTCGCCAGCCTTTGTTGGCTTGCAAAAGGCTGCTTGTGTCCCAGGGACCAGCTCCTCTGCCCCACCTGAGTGCTGTGCATGCGGCCCACAGCTCATAAGTCATCCATGAAAGGGGCACTAACTATTCACCACTTCTTTAATATATTCATTGGAAAATGCAGCTGTGCACTCAACTCAGTGCATTGAGCACCTGAAGTTTACAGGGGAATGTGTCCTTGGAAGGAGACCCATTTGCCCTTGGACATATACAACCCCTGCCTCTAAAGACTGTTAGGAGAGGAGAGATCCCCAACCACCTCTCCTGTGAATAAAACTCCAGCTGCGATATAGCTCCAGTTTAATTCTGGCACTCTCTTTGGGGGTTCTCAGGGACCCTGCAAGTTTCCGCAAGCCTGTCAGGCCATCAGCTGCCATCCTCTGAGGCAATCTGATGTGAAGCTGTCAGGTTGTCATGCCTTCTGTCAGCAGCATCCTCTTTTCTGAGCACAGCCTTCTCTCCAGCTGCACACCCACCATGCTTCCCTTAGACGCTGGTGACCAGCCCACAGCAGCTGGTTGCCAGTGCCCTGGACACTCCCATGTGCCTGGAGAAAAGAGGTTTGGACACTGGTGCTCGCTTTCCAGGCCATAGCTCCCAAGGGCAGTCGTGTGGGTGCTATATGCTACTAGCCTCATGGGACGCCTGGTTGCCTGCAGTCAGTGTGGGCTCTGAAAGTGGGTGGCCTCCGCCCCTCTCCAAGAAGCAACAGATACCTTAGAGCCGGGGCGAGCACTTTCTGGAAGGTGTTTCACTGGGTGCCCTGAGGAGTGGCAGCCTTCACCGTCTAGAGGTGGCTGTTTGTCAAGGTGGGCATTTGATAGACAGGAGGCCATGCTGAAACCCAGCAGTTCAAAGCAGCTTCCAACTTGACCTTGGCTTGTTCGTGATGGGAACACGGTAGTGTGGGCAGACATTGACAGTGTGTGGGTGTGTGGAAGAGAGGAAGAGGACATTTGGGGAATAGCCTGGGCAGCTGCAGATAGAGAGGAAAGCCATTTGGTGTGTATATTCCCCCTGTCCCCAGTGAAGAGCCAGCCTGAAGGGCCAGGGTGTCAGCACACAGAAGCCAGGGTGGGAATGCCCCCCCTAAGGGACCAGGATGGTTTGCTCAGTGAAGAGAATGTCAGAATATTACCTTAATTCTGACTTAGCATTGGGATTTGAAATCCACATAGCAAAGGTACAACCTCCTGTGTCTTGGACAGTAGAGACAGTGCTAATGCTGATCTGGTCCTGGGACTGGGCATACCTCAAAGTGTTTTACATTCAGCTTTTCATTTACATACATGATACATTTATAATATACATATCATTTACATATATGGCACATTTATATGTTAGTTAATTTACATATACAATATAGTAATATAAACTTGTTTACATGTATGACACATCATTTACATTTGTATCAGCTGACTTACATACTTTTACATGCTAACTCATCTCATTTCTGTACATTAGTGAATTTACACACACAGCACATTTACATGCACTAACACATATGTTTTATTTCCACACCAATCATTTACATATATAATACAGCTATACCAACTCCCCATTTGCCTACACTAACACATTCTTTATACTACATTTACATACATCAGTGAACTTACATATAAAATGTGTCTGCATGCATCAAATTACTTTTATATGCGTATTTTTACACACCAGTCATTTACATACACAACACAGCTATGCAGCCCGCTCATTTGTATGCATAAGACATTCCTATACAATCACTTATTTCTATATAGAGTGCAGTTACATATGCCAACTCATTTACATACACAATACTTTTACTCACTAACTCATTTGCATACATACACATGTATATACATCGGATCATTTTATATATACATCTGCATACCTTAACTCATTGGAATCATCTCTCTTAGAGATGAGAGACCTAACTAAGCCTGTTTTCTTGCTTCTGTTGATTTGACTCAGGTCCATTGTACACCTGTGCACATCATAACAGTCATAATGTGAAGGTATATCTGGTTATAGTCATTTCACCAGCCAGCCTGATGCCCACAGATTCCTGCCTAGGCAGCAGGTTGTCCCCCAGGGCTTCCCAACCCTCTGCAACTCACCCTACTACTTCAGATGCTTTGCAGAACTCTGTCTGTCTCCCTAGGCAACTGCACATCTCTGGTTCTTTGCCTGGGTCGTACAAGACTCCAGTCATTCCCCGGACTCAGACTGTCTCTTAGAATTGACTATGGTCAGGCCGGAAGCATCTCCCCTCTGTACCAAGTGCCCACTTCCAACAGCAAAGCCCAGGAGTTGCTTACACAGTCCACAGACAGTGTGCTAGGGGCAGAGAGAAACTAAGAAGAAGGGGAAGGAGAGGAATCAGTATCTAGCTCAACAATGGTGGTCCAATTTGCTTGTATTCACCATGCAAAGCAGACTCTTCAAAGAGCAAAACCTCAGGAGAAAAGAAGCAGTTTTCCTGGGAGACTCGGAGGATTTAGCAGCGATCTTATGGGTGACTCTGCTGTGTTGGCTCATTTCCACCTGGGGATGGGGCCTTGGGTCCTGACAACCTGTTCTGAATTTTATACACAATAGTTGTCCCTATGGTGATGTGTTGGCCAGTCACCTTCTGTATAACACTGTTTCTCAATACACCTGTTGGCCTGTGGCCACCACTTCCTGTTCTGTCTGGACAGATTGTTGTAGCTCTCTGTTCCCATGTGTGCCAGGATCTGTCTGTGGTCTGACCTTCTCCTTCTGCACTGAGCCCTTCTCCAGAACACAGTAGGGCTACAACGTGGCTCTGGACAAGCTTCTCTTCCCCCTTCACACAGTAGGAACACAGCAGTGTCAGCTACCTGATCACTGTGTGTTACTCTATATCAAGTATCTTCCTCAGTCAGTAAACCCCAAACTCCTTTTTTTTGGAGTCACGGTCTCTCACTGAAACAATTTGGCTAGACTAGGTAGTCAAAAGCCTCAGGGATCTGCCTGTCTCTGCTTCCCCACCTCTGGGATTCCAGATGTGCGCATCCTCACCCAGCTTTTTACGTGGGCCCAGGGTCTCCTAGCACAGGGCCTTGAGTACCCCACTCACTAATCTATCTCCTCACCCTTACCTGTGATGACTGCGCCGCACACTGCTTCTGTTGTGGGTTGACAAGAGATCTGCCCAGTTAAGGAAAGTTATTTGGTTCCTAGATATCAGAGTAGAGGGGCCAGATTTTCAAACAGACGGAGCCTCTTTCCCCAGTGTTCCTGTTCCAGTGTGAACTGCTTCACAATTCCCTGTAGACTGGTTCTTCTGGAGAGGTGTGTCACTGGCTTTGGCCTTGATCTCTCAGTGACAGGCCCTTCTCTGGTCTTTAGAGAGCTGTGGAGCCTCTCAGAAGAGGAGTTACCACACCATCTCTTGGGTAGAGGGAAGTCTATTCCTTGACCTCCTGTCATTCACAGATACAGTCTGTGCTGAGCAGAGGTCACTTTACGCCTGCAGTGTATTGTCACAGATTCTTCTGTGAGCCTGTAGTTCACATGCTGTGAGGACATTTGCCCTTCTCCACCCTGGAGAGAAACAGGAAAATGATTTCCCGGTGAGAAATCAGGCACTTGTAAGAGCCAGACTTCCAAAGAGGCACCACTGTCAGGAGGGCTAATCATCCAAATGACGGGCACACATGGCTGCCTTCCGTCTTTCTGCCACCTTGCTTGAGACAAGATGAGTGGGCCATCGGCCCAGCGATGGAGAATTCTGTTAGAACAACATCCGCAGGGAATAGCTTTATCTGCTAAGGATGACAAGTGAGGCCAGGGTACACAAAGCTGGAATTGCATGACCCTGCTTTGCAAGTGCTACAAGACCCAGGACTGGCATATCTGCTCTGGGAGGCAGGGGAGACGCCTCCGTCACCCTGGGTGGGGGGGGTGGCCTCTGGGCACTCTTTTCACGTGGCCTCTTGGCAGCAGTGATGAGCTCAGGAAATGGAGGAGATAGATGATGTTTTCATGTTTCAGACCCTGAGTGATCCATTGTTTCACTCTTCACTCTCCGTGGGGATAGAGATGCCAGCATAGCAGGGGTGGTGGGTTGGTGGGGTATTCCTGCCAGCAGGGCCTGTGTAACTTCTGCATTGTTCCCGAGCTGTTCTCAGGCACACACGCCTATACTGCTGGTGCCACAGCCATCACCTCCCACTGGGACACCCGACTCTGCCCCTATGCTCTCTTGTTGCTGGTTATAGAACATGTGGGAATGTTTCCGTGATATCTGTCTAGGAGCCTCTTAAATGTTCCTGCCCAGCCATAGTCACAGAGACAGAAGGTAGATCAGGTTCCCAAGGCTTTGGGGGAGAGGAATAGTCACTCTTGGAAGCATGGAGTTTCTTTTGAGGGTGGTGGGAATATTATGGAGTGTAGGATGTAAGGATGGTTGTACATTTAAATATACTTCCACACACACACACACACACACACACACACACACACACACACACACACACTGATTTGGGGCTGGGAGGTGGTTGGTGAAGGACTTGCTGCACAGTGTGAGGACGTGAGTTCGGATCCCCATGGTGGCATTAGCCTGTAGTCCCAGTGGGTCCCTGCTAGCTAGGCTGTTTGGGGAGTTCCAGGTCAGTGAGAGACTGTGGCTCAAAGCAAACAAACAAAACAAAAGGCAGATTACATCTGAAGGAAGATCCCCAAGATTGTCCTCTGTCCTCCACACATACATGTGTCCCTGCATAAACACACACACACACACACACACATACACACACACTTTGCTTAAAGTGGGAAATTCTGTAATGTGTAAGTTTTGTCTCCAAAAAAGTAAAAGGTAAATTAAAATAGAAAACCTAAATATTTAGTCCTGTTTCCTGGGAGAGTCACCCCGGTGGGATTTTCTTACTCCTCTGGTCTGTCCCATGCTATAATGCCCAAGTTCAACTTAAGATATAAGGCTTGCCACACAGCACATTGTTTCTTTCTATTTTCTGTGACCTATGAAACCCCCATCTGGACCTGGATGGAAGCTAGCTGAGTCACTGGGCCCTCACGCAGCTTGAATGCCCAGGTCAGGAAACACCGTGGCTAGATAGGAACTAGAAAGCAGAGCCCACTGCGCCCTGCTACCTGCTCAGAACAATCTGATTCTGTGGTGTGAATTTTTTTTTTTTATAAATATACATATCAACAGAGTTCTTGACATTCTGCCCAGACTGAAGAGGAACAGAAGCTTTCTAACCGAAATGGGACACACACAGAATAAGAAACAATCGAGGAAGAAGTCACAAGGACTGAGGGAGAAATGGAGGAATCCGCCTCCCCATGGTCCCTGGTGGGATGTGTGGGATACTTAGGTGCAAATTAAACCTAAATTAAAATACTGACTTCTATACATTAAAACCAAAAGGTTTACCTAAGCCATCACAGTTTTTAAATACGTGGATGAAGATTAGTCTCCACCTGAAGTCAGTTCCCTATGGTCACCCCACTGCTCAGTTTAGCTCTGTAGTTTGGTCCCAACCCCTTCTCTCCTTGTGTCTTCACTTATTGGCCGCTGGCTGAGGTAGAAACACAGATCTTCTGTATGTCCTTTGGGGAAATGAAGGCCAATTTTAAGTCAGAAGTCATCCAATTCCAACAGGTAATCAAACAAGAACAGGGCTTGCCAATAGTCAGAGTGGCTCCAGAAGGAGCCCAGGCAGGAGACACAGCTGCTCACAAGCTCTTACCCCATTACTACTAGGGCTAGTGTCTCCTCTGAGAGGTTCTGGATTTCAATGGAGGGTGGAGTCACTTGTCCCTCTTGTTTACAGTGGGGTCATTAGTACTCTCCCTCCTTCTTTCTTTCTTTGCAAAGGCCAAAGAGGTGCCACCTTCTGAGGCCAGCACAGGATGACAGGGAATGGAGGTGGCTCCTCTCACCCTTACATGTTGCCACCCCCACTTTTTTTCTTCAAAGAATGCTAAGACTAGGAATTTTGATTTTGAGAAAGATTATTCTTCTAGCTTCTCAAGGAAAATGATGTATTTACAATTTCCTGTACATGCTTAGATGGAAATTAGATTTTGTTGAGTGCCCTGGTACTGGCTTCTCTGTTTCCATTACAACTCCCAGATGTTTCGGGCTGCTGGGCTGTTGACTGCACCATCTTCTGCATCCTCTAACTCCTCGCAGAGAGAGGAGCTTCTCAAGGCATGGAGACTTGCTCATGTGAGCAATGATGTGACAAGAAGACTTGAAATTCATAACTGTCACCATGTTAACAAAAATTTAATAAATTTTCATAGGGAGAAACTAGGCATGGATAGAGGTTATCTTTTTTTCTCGTTTCCTTTTGCTTTCTTTTTTCTTTCTTTCTTTCTTTCTTTCTTCCTGTTTGTCCATCTTCTGTTTGTTTGTTTGTTTGTTTGTTTGTTTGTTTCTGTATGGCATTCTTGCTGAGTGAGTTTCGTTGACTTACCAAACCATGTTGATCATGGAGAATGTGCAGATTAAACTTTCTCCTGTGCCTTGCATTAGCCGTGCTTGCCCAGAGACACTAGTGCTGAGTTGATATCCTTAAGCCCCACCCCATCTCATTTGGGGACAAAACTATAGGTGAGGCCGTGAGGAGTATGGTCCTGCACTGCCTGTCACCACATGATTTACAGTAAGTATCAAGATCACCAGTGTTGTCTAAGGAGCCAAGACTTCTACGACCCTGAGACCCTGCAGACCCTGAGACCCTTTAAACCTTAAAATCCTCCAAGCCCTGGCATTTGAAAAGTCAGATCGTCCCCTGTGTACCCCATTTCCCCTAATCTGACAACTGTGTGTGTCAGGGCAAATATGAAAATGAAACTCTGGAGAGTCTCAAGTTTGGGGTTTTGGTTTTGTGTTTTTGTTTTCTTGCTTGCTTTGTTTTGTTTAGTTGAGACTGAGTCTCGAGGCTGGCCTCGAGCTCCTCATGTTACTGCAATAGGCCCTGCACTCTCGCTATTTCTGCCTCTACCTCTAGCCCCAGTGCTGGGATTGTGGGTGTGTCCCTCCACAGCCAACCTGGGTCCAGACAGTTGGCTGTGAGGGTGGGTCAGTGGCTGTGAGTCATCCAGAGCTTCTGTGAATCTGGACCCCAGGGCTTCCACTTTGCATTTCACAAGCAACCATGCATCCATGAGCATCCATGCACCCATGAGCATTGCGGCTGCTGCTCTCCCCCACTTTGTATTCCTGCTTTTCCTTTTCCTTAGCTCCCAGGTTGCACTGTAACATCTTTGCCATCATTTAGTATCATGGAGGTTTGTGGCTTTTCCAGGGTGGACACCACAATGCTGGAGCCCTCTAGGAACTTCTTGTCATTAGCCCTTGTCTGTGCAGGGCTCAGTGGGGCACCTCTGCCTATACAGCAGCCCCTGGTTGTCATGTATCCTGTGGGGAACTGGTCACCTGCTAGCTACCTCAAAGCCTGCACTCAGTGTTTGACCAGCTCCAGGGCTCCCTTGGGCTTCCCAGGACTCCCATCTTCTGTAGGGCTGGGGAGGAATTCCTTTATCCAGCTCTTCCAGTAACACATTTCCTCACGAGTCACCACTGGCTAGTTTTTTGCTTGGCACATGGTTTAGACAAAGAGGATTTTGTATGTATCACTTCCCACCAGACTCTCCTAAGTGGAAGCCTGGGATTTGGAAACTGGGGTTGTTTTTCTGCTCTTTAAATGAGCGCCTTGCTGGACACACCTTGTTAACATAGTGCAGTTCCTCACGTCTTTATTACAAGAGGGACTGCCTGAGCCCATCGGGACATTCTCTTACTGTTAGCACGAGCGCCTGTGATCCCGTTTATATACATCGGAAAATTAATTTTTGCTTCTCAGAATCATGTGTGATGTGTGGCTCACATCCAAGCTTAATGTAAAATTATATGCTTTCCCAAATATTTCATCTACATTTCAGAATCTAGTCCCTGAAAAAAAAAAAAGATTTCCATCTTTCATTTTAGCACGTGAAAAGCAGAGATCTAGAACAGGGGCCCTCAGTGATGGTACTGTTAATATTTGAGCCAAGTAACTGTGTGACAGGGAATGCAGGGGTGCCTGGTGTCTTGGGGGAATACTCAGCAGCATGCCTAGTGTTTGCTCCATTTTAAAAATTCTTTGAATGAACAGCATTGTCTGTGTTTCTGACTTAACTTCTTTGCCAGCCACCTGGTCCTACCTAATCCAGGGGAAAACAAATTAGATTAATTCACTGCCGTTGGCCCATGGATCATAATTGGAGAAGAACATTCTAGAACCTTTGCACAAAATAAATAAGTGAATGACTAGTTAACTGAATGAATAATTTGTATTTACCTCTACAGTTGGAAGGTTGTAGGCGATGGGGAGAAAGCCTCAGGTGGCAAAGAGGCATCTTGATGTTGACTAAGAACAGTCTGAGGTGATTCTCGCTTTGTGCTGTTCCTGTCAGAGAACGGCCATGACTGTAGGAAGGAGTTGGAACATTTGATGAAACAGCAGGGCTTCCACACTGTCAGCCCCCATAGTAACTGAAGCTTCACACATGGCCCTCATTTCCCTCCACCATGTTTTTCTAGCTGGGAGGAGGGTCTGGGAATAATAATGGTGTCAGCCTTAAACAACCCACCCCACAGTCATGTTCTGAACATAGCTGCTAACAGTGGGAAAGGGCTCTCTGACTGACAGGCTGAAGAGGGGTTCACCCTCACCACCCCTATGCCATGAGCCATGTTCTGCCTCTTGCCAGTGGGCTAAACCAGAGAGTCTTCCGTTTCCTTCCTCTGCTCCGAGGGCAGCCACGGCCTACAAACTGAGTCTCAGAGAAGCAGTGACGCTAGCTACCCATGAACCCATGGAAGTGGAAAGAAGAGCCTCCAGGCTCTACAGGAAAGGGGTGTCACACCAAAGTTAGTAAAGGGACTGTTTATAAAATTATGGATAGGGCAGAAACATAAAAGGGCTAACCTGAGAGCCTAGGGCTGGCAGTAGCAAAGCCCAGAGCTCCCACTCCCCCACGTATTAAGGAGGATGGAGAGGAGTAGACTGTGAATCTGGAGGGTATAGAAGACATTAGCCACTACAGATCAATCTCTCAGCACAGCCCGCTTTGCTCCCTGGGACTCGCAGATCTCCTTGTCTGAACCCTGCCACACTCTGTCTTTGGAGAGAAGCCTGGGCGAGGATTTTCCTCACCAGCCTCCTTCCTCCTTCTGCCAAGCTGTAATAATGGGCAGGGTTGCTCAAGGCTATTTCAAATAATCTCTTTTGCCATTGACAACATGAGGTTTGTTCTGCCATTAAAGTGACATGGGCCCTGGAGGGGCGAATCCTACGTTCATTTTCTTTCATCCATTTTCTTCAGCGTGCAATCATCTTTCTCAGCAGCCCACGTCTGACAGTTCTGGCTGCGTGGGACACAGTGACACAGTCACCTCTTTGGCCCACTTGTCTGCTGGGTTATTAAATACAGATTCCACATGAGAGGAGAAATTGAACTATATACTCCTGAGTGTTACGCTTTTGGGTTTGGGCCTCACTACCATGGAACTTGAACTCTCAGCCGTGATAGTATTAGAAGCATAGATCTCTTGAGTGACATTCAGAACATCGTTTCTTCAGACACATCCTCAATGCCCAGGAGACCTACAAGAGTCTGTTCTGCCTGAAGAATGTTTACCAGGTTCTCTACCCATCCTGGCCTCACCCAAGTTCAAACCAGGAGCTTTGCTTCTGATCATAATAGCACTAGGTTTTGTTGAAGATTCATTATAATTGTCATAATGATAAAGGGAGATAGATTCTGTGCTCTCAATTACCAGAATCTCTTGTTTGTTGCTTTCTGTCTTCTAAAAACAAACAAAACCCCAAAAACAAACAAACAAAAAACCAGAAGTCAGGAATCAGTGAAGAACAAGGCTTGGAACTTGGGCAGGAACTGAGGAGAGGATATGGTTTAGCTTCTGTCTGCCTTCCCTCCAGTGACAATTGTTAGAAAAGATGAACAAAACCAGAGAAGGAGTGTGTGAAGATTTTCTGTGAGGTGAGTTACCAGACCTGTGAGATGAGAAGTCAATTCCAGAAATGGCTGTTCTTCTGGTTTCAAAACTCACATCACCATGGGATTTCTAAGACATTGTAATTCTTTAAAGTGCTGTTTGGGGACTGGAGACGTGGCTCAGAGGTTAAGAGCATTGACTGTTCTTCAAAAGGACCCTGGTTCAATTCTCAGCACCCACATGGCAGCTCACAACTATCTGTTACTCCAGGTCCAGTGGATCTGCCACCCTTACACAGACATACGTGCATGTAGAACACCAACCAACATAAAAATAAAGTGCTCTCTTTAAGGGTCCCTGTTACACTTCTGTATCAGTACCCAGGAGACTAAGGCAGAAGGATTGTGAATTTGAAGCCATCCTGAGGTACATAGCTAGACCCTGTCTGAAGGAGGAGAAGAAAGATAAAGAGGAGGAAAAGAAGGGGGGATAAGAGAGGGAGGAGGGGAAGGAGTGGGAGGAGGAGGAGGAAGAAGAATCTCTTGATAGAGAGTAGACCGATTAACAAATATATAATAAAGTTGTTTTGTTTTGTTTTGTTTTTTTTGCAAGAATGAGGTTTGAAGGTGTCATGCTCTCAGCATTGGGAGCTGGGGGGGGGGGGTGGTGCCTGTTTGCAAGATGGCTTATCAGGGTCTCAGTCTTCAGAGCCTTCACTTCCAACTAGAGAGTCCACGGTCTCGTGGACCTCTAGAGTGGACAGCATACATGTGATGGTGCCCTCAGCATGTCTGATTGTTGGATTGAAGATGGCACTTTGCTTCTTTGGACCTCAGTGCATTGTCTGATAATGCCATGCAGTGCCAGCTCCATTCCCTTGGTGGAGTGACTTCGCCATCTCCTTAGCACTGCAGTGCTAAAAGGCAGTTATATGCAGGTACTACCAAGACAGGAATCATCACAGCCTTCAAAAGTCAAGTCTATCAGATACACAAAGAAGAAGAATGGTAGATTTGATGTTGCCTGGTGCCAACCTGCCTCAGTCGACTGAGTGATGCAAGGGTCTGTTTGCAGAGAGCTACACAGGTTGTGAATTTATGGTGTGCCAGCAAGAGGCTCAGTGTATCTGGCAATAAACTACACTGTAGAGATTCGAGTAACACAGCAGAACAGTTTCAGGGACTTGTTACAACCCATCAAGTCGGATAATTTACAACTTTAGGAAAATCCCCCGAAATACACATTTACACTATTTTGAGTTGTTTTATACTTTCTCTATCAGACCGTTAACCTAAAATTAAAAGTCCTTTATGCTTAATCACAACCTAGGCTTTTAATTTTAAGTGTTAAAGTATGTTTCAGCGAGCTAGGCCACAGGAACATGAGGGTAAAGAGAAAAAAAAAAATGACTCCAGAGAGTTCCATAAAACTTGCCAAAGCAGCCGTAAATATATTCATGGTGAGGTCTGTTTTGTGTACAATTTATATGCAATTGGCTGGCTTGATCGGGAGGATTTATGCTGCTGCGTTGCTGCCTCTTTGCAAGTAGGCAGGGTGGCAGACAGGCAGACTCACAGATCATAGAGCCACAGCGAGGCTTCAATCCCGTTTCTTGAATCATGGTCCTTAAGGGGAGCGGTTCTGCTCTTCTTTTTAACCTCTCTTCCATGAAAGGGCAGCTGTGAGCAAAGCAGAGATTAGCCACTGGTGGTTATGTGTTGAGCCTAAACCATATCCAGGAGCTGAGATCAAGTACAGTCCCCGGTAGCTTCAAAGCACCCCCGACAGACTCAGCACTCCGACAGGCTCGCCTTCATCTCTTCTGTAATTTCAGGCTCCCCACCACCCCATGTTCACCCAGCAGGGTGATCCCCCCTTCCCATACCACCCACCCCTAGAGATACACAAAGGCAAGAGTTAGCATCTGAGCATGCTGCCTTCACAACACTTGGACCTAAGGTGCCATTCTTCATAGAACACTCGCCCTTCCAGTCTCCTTTTATCTCCAGAGTCTTCCCAGTAAAGATCCATTTCTCACTGCTTCCAACCATGCTTCTTAAGTCCCAACTTAAAAGCATTCTGGGCCTATATAACTGAGTGCTGTGTGAAAGGTATCGTCAGTGACGTTGGGCTGTAAAAAGATGTGTAAGTGGCAGGCTCCCGCACAATCCCAAACCAATCTTATTAATTTGGAAATGTGTGTTTCACTTATAGCCTGACTGCCGTGTAATCTTCAAATATGAATGCCAGCCACAGGGCTCGTTCCCCTCAGAGCCTTTCCAGCGCAAGCCACCTGCCACTGTCTGGTCCCAGCCATACACCTCCATTCTAAATTTGACCTTCTCAGGGAAAGTCATTATAGCCTACGTGACTCCATGTTGATAGCTGAATGTTTCTTATCATGAGTGAGAGTTTATTCAATTAGTTCGTTCTGAGTGGAGGTCACCAGCAGCCCTTTCAGGGCTGCCTGAGAGCTCTTTGTTGTCTGGATTATGTCATAGATGGGTAGCATCATAATAAGATTCTTGGTACCTGATTGAGCCTCAAGATGAATCTGGGTTATATCCTCTTTATTTTCAGTGTTGACACACTGGCAGGTTGCCAGGGTTTATGTACCCAACAGTGAATAATGTTATGTCAGCTCTGCCCCATCCAGACAGGCATATGTTTTCAGTGACAGGTTCCATCAAATTCAAATGTCAATCTGGAGGAATTATGACTGAGTGAAATTATCCTAAGTCCTCTGCTTTTGAAATCTATTTTTCACATGAAATAAATATTGAACATCCATATTAGGGTTGTCTAAAGGAAATGATCTGGCAGAATGAATAGCTATACCTATACTTACATCTGCATCTCTATCTATAGATAGATGGATGGGTGGATGGATAGATAGATAGATGATAGACAGACAAACAGATGACAGATAGATAGATATTAAAGAGGGATTAATTAGGTTGCATTACAGAATTCGGTCCTTGTATTCTAACTATGGCTGTCTTGCAGGGGAGAAGCTAAGCATCTAGTAATTTCCTTGCTGCAGTCCCAGTTTGGCACTGGAGGCCTAGAGCCCTTTCAAGCTGCTGGTCTTCAGTTACTATTGGAAGCCCAAAGAAGAAGGCTCTGATATTGGTGAAGGAGTACCACAGTAACAGGATAGAAAGTGAGAGCAAAAGTGAGAGCAAAAGTGAGAGCAGGCAGGCAAAAATCAGAGTTTCCTCTCTCATGTCCTTTGATCCAGGCTACTGCCCACATTTAGGGTGGGTCTCCTCCCTGTTTCAAAGGATCCAATTAAGAAACTGCCTCACAGCAGTGGTCTGGTGGCTTGGAAGTTAGTTAATTTCAGATGCAGTCAAGCTGACAACCAAGATTAGTCATCACACCATCCTCCTCAACCGTGTGTACATATTCATTCTAAAAACTGTCAAATACAATCATTAAACATTATCCAAAGCATACTAACTCTTACACACACACACATTCATTCACTGCAATTTGTGTACATTTTATTATATGCACACCATAAACACACATGCCCTTGCCCGCACACTTTTGTGCACATATACACAAATGCACACAGTCAAGTTTGTGGTCTCACGTACATACACTTACATACACACACACACACACACACACACACACACACACACACACACACACACACACACACACACACACAGGCACACCATTTCAATGCCAAGAGGAAGAGTGGTCTCAAATAGTTGTTAGTTTCTTTTAATATTGATTTCCTATGTGCGTTATTTAGTAAGTCAAATAAGTGATTAAGAAAAAAAAGTCAAGACTATAGAAGAATTGGGTTTATTCTATTGTGAGAAGTTTATGCTTCAATAACAACAATAATAACAATAAAGGTGAAAGGGTGTGATATAGAACTTGTACCACTTTCACCGGAAAAGCTCCTGAGCCTGTTCATCCTTTCAGATGCTAACACTTAACCCAGTTACTCACAGTTTCCCTCAAGAAAGCTGGGAGTGGGGAGAAGTCACTACAGCTCTGTTGTTCTTCAGTGCTGGGGGAGCCCAGGGCCATCTGCAGGACAGGCAAGCTGCTACCACTAAACCACCCAAACCCCTGCATAGAAAAGTTCTTTCCCTGGGTACCTGGATCTTAAACATTAGTAAGGGTGTCATCTCCTAAGATGTAACACTCACAGTCCTTGTGGTTTTGATTGACAGTGGGGCTGTCTCTTTTGAGACAAAGGAGTCCTTTGGGATGAGGCTGTCTCATGGGCAGTGGTTCTCCAAACATGTCTCTGGGGCCACACAATCCACATGTGGGTGAGAAAGAGGCTAGAAACCCCCACTGTCAGATTCCACCAGAGACCGACTGAATCAAAAGCTGTGAGAGGGGACCCAGAAATCTGTCTTTCAACTCAGGGGCAAAACCTTAAAGAGTTGTTCTTGAGGAAGAAAACTTAAATCTTCCTAGTGTGCATCTATGAAACCAGTTCCCTGAAACCTGTGCTTACTTAAGCAAATAATGTCTCTGCAGGGAGTTCAGGTCCTGGGGCAGTTGCCTTCCAAAAGTTGACAGAGTAAAGATTAGGTCTAACTTGGGAGGCAGAGGCAGGCAGATCTCTGAGTTCGAGGCCAGCCTGGTCTACAGGGTGAGTTCCAGGACAGCCAGGGCTACACAGAGAAACCCTGTCTTAAAAAAAAAAAAAAAAAAAAAAGGAAAAAAAAGGTCTAATTACTCTTTTGTGATGCAAACCCAGTGGATCAGAGTCCAAATGGAGAAGCATCCTATTGGTCCCCCTCAAAGGAGGAGCCAGTACCACTGACTGCCCCCTCCACTGGAGAACAAGATGTTGCTTGCTAGCTATCATCATTATATTCTGTTTCCATGTCTAGGACATCAATATGTTGTCCTCCATGTCCTCTTCTTCTGTCTTCTGAAGCAGACCTGTCTTAGGTTCCGTCCTTGAATCTCAACTTTTTTTTGTCCTGCTCAGTTTTCCTAGGTAAAGGAGAGTGGGTTACTAATCAGCATGAAACAATATTTCTGTCTGTTGCTTGGTTTCTCATCCCCCATACCATGTCACATGACCAGACATGCATTTCCATAGGACACAACTCTTCGCCTGTGTGTCAGCTCCCTGACCTTCATGCACTCAGTCAGAACTCACTCTCAAATCCCATGCTTTAAAAGTACAACCTGTACACCTTCCCCCTTACCTGCAAAGCTGCCCAAACTGGAAGGAGGCCTGTGGCCCTGAGAGCATTGCTTTACAGAGGGTGAAGTATGACACTTGGAGGTGTCTGCTGTCACACTGAGAAAGGACCCTCCCTCTCCTCCAGGTCACACAGCTCCACTGTCTCTCTGCCAGCAGAGATTATATCTGCAGAGCCAGGGTAAAGCCTTCATCTTCATCAGCATCCTGGTTTTTGAGGATGCTGATTCTGTGCTGTGCAGAAGGACCTGCCAAGGAAGTGACATTAACACTCAAAGTAGGGCCAGCATGGTTCATGAGCATCCACCTTCTCAGGGGACAGTTGCCTCCGACAGTCTCTTCAGATCCTGTGTGCTAGGAAGGCTCTGGAATTCTCACATTTAGGACACAGCCTTACTGATCAGCTTCCTTTCATTTAAGGTTTCCATCCCTTCTCAGTCACAGAGGGAACGCTTCATCTTCTCTGCCTTTTAGGTGAGGAGGATTGTCACTGTTTGAAGTGGGTTGCAATTTAATTCTGTGTTGTTGCTGTTAGCTTCAGTTCTTAGCAAACACAAGGGAGTGGGCCATGATTAAGCAAATTGTATGTTTACTAGGTACCTCCCTCCCTAGCCTCTAACTGATCTTACACACACACACACACACACACACACACACACACACACACACACACACACACACACACACACACACA